>NW_021940208.1:29516768-29654182 GCF_001715985.3 Manacus vitellinus
TGGCCGCCGCCCACCCCGCAGGCGCTCTCGGCACCGCCGGTGCTGGGGAGAGCGATGCCCGGAGGCGGCCGGGTCAGGTGGAATCATTCATCTGCATCCACAAGCGGCGTGTCTACGTGTGTGTGTGTCTGTGTATGTGTGTGCGGGAGCTGATGAAAGCTCGTGAGGAACCACTCCGAAGCACTGATCCAAAAAAAAAGGTGCTGTTCAAAAGTATTTTTAAGTTGCTAAACGGGATTGAGGTGAAATCAGCCGACCTTCCCTCCATGTCTCAGTGCCGGCATCCTCAGAGTCAGGCAGCGAAGCTTGGCACACCTGCCATTGTGGGGCTGCTCTCATCCCATCCCAAGTGGAGTTTATCCTCTCTGTGGAGTGACAACCATCTGATCTCTGGAGACACTCGATGCACGTATATCTGCCAGGAGATTTTCCTTCGCATCCTTATGCCTGTTGGCTTGCAGAGATACCTGGCAGATATCTCATGGCCACACAAGCCTGATGGATCTGCACCATCAGCGTCACTCTGCCTCTCCCATCAGTGGAACCCTCTCTTATCAGCAGAACTCTCTCCAGGTGTGCTTTCAGAGCACGATAGCTTGGGTGTCCCGAGTTCTTACAGAGAGGGGGACAGATTTGCACCCTCTCCCCTGTTGCTCCAGCAGCCTGGTAGTAGGGTATGCATTATACCTGAAGAGCAGCTCCTTTTCCCACCTCCTGGCAACACGGCCTTGTCTCCAAACAGAGGCAGCCATGAGCTGGTGGAGGTGTCTTAAATCACAGCTTTGAAACTGCCCTAGGTTGCATGGAGTGATAAAGTGTTTGCAGGACTTGATGGGCTCTGGCTAATGTTGTAATCTGACTATGAAGCCTGCTGATTAGGACAGTCAACAGGGCACAGGGCTTGGCTTTTGCTGCAGTGAATATTTAAGCACATAAGAAAGAGTAGTAGAGCTTTAACAAGAAAAAAGTTGTGAGAATCCAAGGTATTATATCATATAGCTGAGTCATTAGAGAGTTCTTGTGGGAGATGTAAATGTTAGTTCCTTCAGGCAGAGAGGAGATTTGAGTCTCCCATGTTTAGTGTGTGGTGTTTAATCACTGAGGAACTAAAAAGCTGCTTTTCTTGCTCCATTTTGTGAAAAGGGCGAGGATTCAAGGTCACACACATAGTGAGAGCTTTTGCTGCCTGTTACTGAATTTCGCCGTACCATCTTGCCTCTCCCTCCTAACCTGGCTTATCTAGCTCTCAATTGGTGGGGGGATAGGGGTGGCTTTCGAGAAAACTCTGCCTTTTGCAGCCTAATTCCTTTTATCTGGAATGCAGACTTTCAGCTCAAGTCTCCAGGTACCTGAAAGGTAGACTTGCAACCCTGGCTTCTTCCATGGCTGTACTGCCTTTGACAGACACTACAGAGCAATTGACACAAAATTAAATAAGATTCTGCCTTTTCTGAGAGCCAGATAATATTTTTTTAAAAACTGATAATCAGATAGAAGACCATATTTTAAGATAATACTGGCTGAATGTGAGCTCCCTCCAACTCTTTGTGTAACTCTCACAGATTTCAGGACAGAATCACAAAGGTGCCCACAGTCTGTCTGTATCTTGGTGCTTGGTGCACTACTGAAGTCTTAGATTGTCTTTAATGAGATACTCACATGTGTAAACATTTTTTAGATAAGAGCTTGATATTGCAAGCCAACTTCCGTTATAAATTCTTGTTCTATCTGCTTATAACTTTCCCAGAACAATTTCCTTGAGGAATTAAGTCTTCTATGATGAGCTGCAGCTCAAAGATGATTTTTTGAATGTTTGAACAGAGTCCAACTACTTTTAAAACACATAGGCTATGAATACAGATTAGTTGCTTTCTAGCCTTAAAAATTTGTGCAAAAGCAAGTCAAAAAGGATTGAGCTGCAAAGTTTGAATGCACCTAATCGACATCAGCAAGCCTGAAAAAGAATTAAAATAGTAGTATTGTTATTGCTGAATTGGTTGTTTTGCCCACACTAACGAACTTACGTTCATTTTAAATAGTTGGTAGTCTTTGGGGCTGCTTTTTAGTGCAGCATATGAAAGTTTCTTTCAATGGGGTGTATATAGTTTTCTTCTTATACAAGGGAAACTGAAGAAAAAATGAAATTTAGATAGCAGTGTTATTTTTTTCTGCATAAAGTGGTCACTGACCGGTTAACAATCCAAATGATGGTCTAGACTAGACATAGCACATCTGAAGTGGTATGTTTGAAATTAATTTTTAGTGCTGTAAATATGAACATTTCCCTGTTACACCCTTTGTCTTTGTTTATCTGTTTTCTTTAGGTATACACTTACTTCTCATGCTTTCATTTTTTGTAAACCTCAGTCTAAGCATGCAAATGGGATTCTCAGATTAATTATTTTAATTTTTTTCATACTCATTAAGGTTTATGAAATTAAAATTAAACCACTGAAATTTATAATTGTTATGGGTTGTGTTCTCTAGTTGTTCAAAGTGGGGAAAGAAATTTCATCATATACCTGATTTACAAAACACCAAATATTTAAAAATTCAGCCACCACACAACTTACCACAGGTGGACAGTAAGTGAAATTACCCAATAGTTATTCCAGACAGGTCCACCTGCTATTTTTTAATTAACCATATTGATCAGCTAGCTGGACGCAGAGGTTCTTGTGTCATCATTGGATGGATTCAGCACCTTGCTGGCCATGGTCACTGCTCATGACTACAGGGCAGACAGTCCTGCAATCCCATCATTACCTCGGTTGGAGACGGTAGACTGCTGCAGTGTTGCCAGGATAGAGGAATCCCTTTGGATTGCATCTCCTGAATACATGCTTCCCAAATGAGCAAGCACAGATGAGATTGATGCAGTCCTTGCTGCCAGGCAGGGAGAGTGAATATCTGAAATAACACTTATTTCAACTTCAAAATCTTATGATTCAGGCTAGTGCAAGAGAACAAGATCTTCACAGTGTAAATATTTAGAGATCTGTTTCCCATATATGTAATATTTCTTCAGACAGGAAGCAACAAACCTTGTTACTACCACAGATTCTCCAAGGATACCAAAAAAGCAGTATTTTAATATTTTCTTTGTTTGGCTCCTTTACTATTTTACACAGTTGTGTGCATTCATATATGCAGTAGTTTATGTCTTTGTACAGAGAAATTTTAAAGCCAACAAACAGGAATACTATGGGGTTTTTACTCAAGACAGTCAGAATTATGACAAATCAGTCTGATGTGTGCTTTAAATCCTGTGTGACTGCTTCATAAATAAATTTTTTAAAACTTTAATGAAAAGAAATTTTTTCTTAAGAAGCTGCCATTGTTGGTTTAGACAGAAGGCTTTTCTGTGTTCATTAATGTTGCTGACTGTAGTCCCTAAGTTGATTTGCAAAGATGTATGCAGATTTTTCTTCTTTCTTAGAGAAGTACTCATAAGAAAATTCTCACCTTTCAGCTCTGAAAATGTGGTAATTCTGCTTCTGCATTTTCTTAGAAAGTTCAAGCCAAGTCTTGATCTTCCTTTCTTGTTTTGTTTTAGTTGGCTGGTTGGTTGAGTTGATTGAGTTTACTGATTCCAAAACGCCTACTGAGACATTTTTCATGCCGTATTTTAATTCTTATTAAATAATGTTGAATGTTTGGGAAAAGGAAATTTTCTCACAAGTTTTTATTAAATAAATGCTTGTAGAAGTCAACAAATCTAGCAATCTTTTTGAAAATATCAGCTCTCTTTAGACTAGTCATGTCTACTCCAATGCCAGTATACTCAAAATCCTATCTTTCTAGATCATCTGGAAAAGTTGCTTTAAAATATTCATTTTACCTGCACTTGGGGATTGTGGCCGTGTAGGTAGTCTTGTTTTTAATGGAGATTGCATTCAAATTCAGTTTTTATGAAAGACTTCTAGAAGCTTTATCATCGTGTTAAATTTTATAGACTAAAAGTGCATAGACTATGTGCAGGACTATATAGACCATATTGCAGAGCGAGGGTTAAAAGTAAACCCTTCACCAGCCCATGACTAATGAGTTAACAGTGAAAAGACCACCGTGATTTTATCGCAGTTATCATCTTACTCTCCTTTACTTCTCCATTTTCACTTGCGTTCGCAGTCAACTGATGAACTTGCATCTTACAGAAGCATCAAGTTCTGGAAAGTATTTCTCAGATACCTCTACCTACAACTGTAATGAATACAGCACCACTGTAGTGTGATATCATTTTATTTAATTAAGTGTTTGTAGAGTACAGGTCTTAGATTGTTAACTATTTAATCTTTGATTAGTCAGCCAAATGGTATATATAATTATCCTGAAGATTAAATAAAATAGATGATCAAATCAATGGAAAATGATGCAGCAGTTAACTAGACCCTCCCTTTTTTTTTCCCCTCTGAAATCCAATGAGCAAAGTAGCAAGACAACCATTTTTTAGATTAGTTTTAGTTTTTGTGATTTAATCATAAAGTTTTGCATAAGACTGTTTAATAAAGCTGGAAATGTGAGCTCTTAGTTTGTAGTTCTCAGTCGCAAAGACTGTGTGGAATTGTTTTCTTTTGACTGATCCAAACCGTAACAGAGGAAAGCATTTAGGAAAATGCTTTGTTTAAGAACATGCTTTGTGTTCCCTGACTACACTGGGAATTCTGTGATGTCTAAAAATTCTGCAATTTATGTGTGATTTTCTTGAATGATCAGGGTGAATGTGTCTGTTGTGATAAGACACAAATCTTTAAAATCTCAAGCTAGGAATAAATAATTTTAATTTTTTTCCCCCCAAAGAGACAGGCTTCTTTGATGCTGAGTTCTTTGGAAAAGCAGGATGTGTGCCTAGTTGGTATTTAGCACAGCCATACCAGTTTTGTCATATTATCACACAGTAACTGGAGGCAGATAGGGTGTTCTAATTGTGAAGGGTGCAGAGAAATTCTTCTTGAACTTATTTGTCTGAATCTTGTGTATCTAATTTTTATCTCCCTTTTGGCTGTGTCAGCACTATTTCTGCCCATCTAAAACATATTCTGGGGAAGCAAGTATTTGCAGAAATCTAGAATTTTCTATTGGACAGTACTTGAGCAAACTTCAACTTTGTTTTTTAGATGCATTAGTCCTAGTGTAACTGAACTGCTTACTGAAAGCAAGCACAGACTGGTCATGAGCACAGCAGAAGTAAACACAATTTTTATGAGTAGTCACTTGGTATGTAACTCCAGTAACAAAAAATCATCTATACTATATTATTTCTCTGCTAAAGAACATACAAACTCATTCACAATAACAGTAAATTTAATTCTTCCATTTCTGTGAGGTCTTTGTTTTGTTTCCCTATTTTATGATTTTTCAGCCACCTTCTCTTCAATTATCTCTGCATTTTAAATACTGTATATGACATTTTTGGTTCTGCACACACACTGGCAAGCCCTAGAAAGTCACATTAAAAATGTCCTTGTGACAAAATTCAGTGGGAAACAGGTTTAGGATTTCCAGCTCAAGCATGAGAAAAAAATTTGCCTTTATCACTTTCAGTAGAACAAAAGATGTGCAAAGTCCTGACAGTTCAAACACATAGTCAGAGGCTTAACTTCAGTCATGTGAATAGTCCCTTTGACTATTAACTTTTAGTCACTAAACCCCTAAAAACTTAACATTAAATGTGTCAATATTTGTAGGCTCAGCAGACAAAAAGATGAGGTATGTGCTAAGGTGTGGTTTTAGATTATGTTGACCTTTAGTTGGTAACACTGTTGAGTCCTTATCAAGAAGAAAGTTACTCCATATGCTGCCAATACTTTTTGAAAGATGCCGACATTTTGCCTAATAGGAGCTTTGTGTCTTAGCTTAAAAGCCAGCCCCGCAGTATTTCACTGCTTGAGAATCAAGGTACATTACCTCATTTCCAGTTTCACCTGTTATTAAGGCATTTTAACTGCTGTTAGTAAGAAACTAGAAAATTCCCTATTTTAAATAAGGCATCAAATAAAAATGCATGCTTCTATTGATTAGAAAGTGTTTTATTTCTGCTCAGTCTTAATACCTATATTAGTACTTTCAGCATGGAAGCACTGATGAGAGTTTAAAACCCACTGGGGTTACTTGCCGCATCTCACTGCAAAATGAATTCCTAGATAATACATGAGGAAAGGCAGAAATAGTGTCAAAACACACCTCAAACTGTGCCGATGAAGAAGCCTGTCCTACTTGAATAAGGGGCAGTATGTCAGTGTGTCTGTCCTGTGACACAAAATATGGTGACATAAGAGAAGGAATTGCTTTCTGCAGCAAACACCCCCTCCCCAGTGTCTCCCAGTTGTCTTTTTTAAACCATCTGTGGGAAGCAAAAGACAAATCATGGTCAACGCACATCCTAAATCGAGCTCAGAAACATGCAGAACACTTGCTTTCAACTTGACAGGTGCCTCCTTAGCTGCTAGAGAGGATGGCCAAAGGGGAATCCTCGGTGAGAGGACTTCTGACAACTCCCTGTTGGCGCGTGGGCTGCGGGAGATGGTACTTTTTTACTTGGTGCATAGAGGAGGAAGTTAATAGGATACAAATGAAATTCATAGACATAAAGATGAGAGGTGGTGTGTAAACCAGGCAGGTCCAGGAAATAACATGCAGACTTAGCATTTCCAGAAGATGTATATTTGCTTAGTTCACACAGCTAGTAAACAAAAAATTATATCTGATTTTGGAATATAAAATGCATGCAAAGTAACATTTTTAATGTTTGGTGACATTTGTAAAGATGGTGTTGCTGGTATACCCTATGAATTGTAATAATTTAAGGACATTATGGTACTAGAAGTATATTGGAGAACAGGAAATAGCCCAGAGAAACGCAACGAGAGTAATGTTGTAAAAAGCTGGAGTTTCAGTCATAAGATGTGTTTGTTTTCTGAGTGTCCGCAGGCTGAGGCATTAAATCACAAGATAATAATCTGTGACTATTTAAAGGAGGGGGGATGATATTTCAGACCCAGATTCTGCTCACCCCCAGTGAGGTACCTGAATTAGAAGTGTTGCTGTAATATTGCTTGTAGAGAGCAGGAGCTTTCAGCTACAACCTCTGCATCCTCTGGAGCTGTCTCATTGACTGCTAGGAGAGCCCAGGGCAATTAGATGTCTAGCGTGTGTCTGTCAGTAGGGACCTAGAGTAAGGTGGGAGGTATGTGAGCCCATGGCACAAAAAAAGAATATTTAGACCGAACATCAGAACAAACAGTTTGGAAGGTATGTTGGACACCAACAGTGAAATACAGCCTGTGAGAAAGTGGTAGAAAAAAATCAATTAGAGTGACACTCAAATTTAGCTAGGATAGATCACTGAAGAATTGCCTGTACTGGGTAATCCTATGCTGATCAGGAGAGGGCTCACATAATCTGTAAGATTATTCCTACTCTTATTATATACAGTACTTTTATCTGGCAAAGGACAATAATCAATAATTAAAGGCTCTTACCTGATACCAGGATTAAAGTGACAGATGATTATCCAGTGCAGGAAAGAATGTGATTTTATTCCTCAGCATTATGTTGGGGATAAAATCACATTCTTTATATAGATAAATATATGAGTGCGTATAAACATATGCATGTGTGTAAATATATGTATCTGTGGTTTTATATGTGAAGGTATACATTGTATTGCTTTATACATATAATCTTAATATATTTTTCCCAACTGAAGCTTTGTAGTGCTTTCATTGTCTGCTAATTGACACTTCTTCATCCTCCTGCTGTCAGATACTATTAGCTGAGGGTATTCTGAGCTTTGTTCGGCCTGGCCTGGGCAGCTGAGATCTCCTTCCCGTGTTTCATGTCCTCATTCTCACAAAACTGGACAGCTTACTACATTCCACGTAAACATGACCTCTCAAACCTAACACTGGTGAATAGAGGAAAACAGATTTGTGGGTTCAGCCCTGGCTTCATGTTGCTGATGTTGCCTGCTCTTCTCTACTCTGGCATCTACTGCATTTGGAGGCAGTGATGCTTCTTGATCATTTAAAAAGTGCTTAAGAACACCAAATCTGTATTGTACAAATTTCTTCACTGTTCAGCTTCTACTGACTATCTTAACATACTCTTAACCTATCATTTAAATGATAAACTATGTTCCTTAGCACACTTAAATGCATTTGTTGAGGTGCTGATTCTGGCTTTTTTTTCTTCATTTATCTTCCTATCCTACTTTTCACTTCTCCTTTTCTGTAAGTCTTTCTCCTTTCTGATGCTTAGAGTATTTTCTTTCTCTGCAAAACTTCCCCTTTGCTGTGATCAGCTCTAGCACAGCTATACATAGCTGCCACCACTTTCAAAATACTGCTTCCAGGCTTCCAGTTAGACCAGCTTCTCGGGTAGGGTCACAGAGAGGTTATGCTGCTTCTCAGCTAATCCTCTGAGGCCTAGAAACAGGTTTTTCAAGCAGAATAAATAACTCTGCTGAGCCATTACACTCATTGCAAAGTGTTAAATAGCTGATTTCAGTGTTTTTGTAGACAATGATGAGTGAATACTGCATTTTGTTTCTTTTTTTAGCCTGCTTTCCTAAGGAAACAAAGCTTACACAACTGTTCTGCCTGGCTGTCTGTCTGCTTGTCTGTCAGCCCCTCTTCAATAACTCTGAACCTGTTTGTTGATTTCAGGGTGGAATAGAGATCGCAAAGGTGTGCTGGCACTGAAGTTCATACATTTCTACAGTTTGGGAAAGGATGAAGTCCTAACATATGGCTCCTATGTGACAGCAGGCAACACCCACGGCCATTTGGGGTGGCAGTGACCACGGCATCAGAGTCCAGCCTGCAGGGTCTGGCCAGCCACCACATGGCACTCTCTGGGGGCAAAAAGACCTTGAAGAAGGGGGATGTTCTGGTGAGGAGAAAAATGTTGATGAATTGGGAAGGATGGAGGCCTGCTCTGTATGGGGGAAAAAGTATATAGGCAACCAAGTTTTGTTATAGCGGTTGTTTGTGGAACAAGTGCATTTATGACAAAGGAGTCAGCGTGCAAAAAGAGTTTCCTTCACAGGACTCTCTCTCTTCACATGTATGCACATCAAAGACTCATGGTGCATGTGTATTCATTTTTCAGTTGGTTGGCTCAGGCTTGGGTTTGGGTCACTAGGTACCACTGAAATACAAACAGATGTTAATAATATTCCAACAGGAATGTTAGACTTCGTTCTTTGGTACCCAAGAGATGGAGCCTAGAGCTTGCAATTTTCAGAGTCCTCCTGGGCATTCAAGTTTCTGGCTCCTCAGAGTCTTAATCTTCTTCTCAGCATTGCTACAATTTTCAGCTGTTTATCCTTGCAGGAGGCTGTTCTTCAGATATCCAGTATGCAGATATTCAGTATTTGTCCTATGTCTTGCTTTGTGCTGTGGAATATGAGATTCTGCAGCTGCTGGTTAGCAGACTTCATACTCTAAGATTTTAACATCTTCATGCTTTAGCCGTGGAGGTCATGGTCTGAATTCTCAGTTGTCACTACTGATGGCAAATAAGGTAAGTCATCTGATTCACGTGTTAAGCAATAAAGGTGCCTATAATTACAGTGTCTTGGAAAAGCAATCATGGTGGCGGCTACTACAAACAAACTAGAGAACAAAATCTAAAAAGCTAAATGAATGCTTGTGAGACACTGCATTATTATATTAATTATTGGCTCAGACCAACTCAAGTGTGGAGACGGGTGTGGGGGAAGGGACAGGTTGAATATCACAGAAGTGAGGTAGTGCCTTGTCCCACATGGCAGCCCCTGCTAGTGTCCTGGGGCAGCTCTGGAGCAGCTGTCAGTCAAAGACAGCCCGGGAGCACACCCACACCATGTCACCTGGAACCCTTAACCCAGCCTCTGATTGGCTGGGACTTTAGTTTAAAGGGTAACATACAACCAAAATAAAGTGTTCCACAAAGTGTTGACTTAGCACATGCTAACCCATACAACTTGGAAAGTCTAACCCATTAAATCAGAGAAAAAGAGAAAATTATGTAGCTACCACTGGACAGTCCTGTGCAAATCCAGCTTCTACATGGCCAGATGGTAGGGCTCAAGTGAAGATAGAGAGTACATGTTGCTGTTTTTATTGCTCTGCCCCCCCCTGTGGTCACCCCTCCCAGGTGGCAGCTGGAAGGTGTTCTCCAGCTGAAGACAAAGGAGGACAAGAAAGGATTTTGAGTTGGAAACTAGTGAAGGTTTTTGGTGGATTGGGAAAGTATTTGGTCCAAATCCAGGACCCTGAAGAGAATAATATGGTGAGTAGGTAGGAATGGTTTGAATTCTACTGTATCTTTGATTCCCTTGAGGCAATGAGAATATTATGTAGCAAAATTTTTACTGCATGTCATTTTCCTGTGGTATACCCTGACATTCCCCCTTACCCTGGCATTCGGATCCCTAGCATTGTAATAAGGACCCCCCAGAAACCTGGTTGGTGGGAGGGATGAGGGTGGTAATCTGGGTTATGTATTTTTGTTTAGGTTACGATACCTGGGCCTGTAAGATTACCAGCTCTAAAATGCAAGGTGGCCTAACTACTGAAAATGGGCCTATCATTAAGGTTTGTACAAGGGGTACAATCACACTGCAATATCAATGGGCAATAGAGAATCTTGAATTCACCATGCCATTTTGAGAGTTCACCTTACAAGTCCAAGTGTAATGCTTGATATGTTGTTATTAAATAAGCAAGGAATATAGGAAGTGCTGGACCTCACCAGAGAAGAATGCTATATTAAGAGCCATGAGCGAAAGTGAAAGAAATCACTGACCGATCTGCTGGGCTACCCCAATAGAATTTTTACTGAACAGGTTGATTCCATGAACTCGCCCCCCTCACATCCTGTTTTACATCTTGCCTGCAATTTGGGACTCACGGGGTGGGAAATGATGACTTGCATAGAGTGAAGTTTCTATATTGACTGAACTCCTGTTTTTGCTTATTGAAATAGCAATTGCCCGCTACATGATTCCTCATATTCTTGCCCCTTTATCCTCTACTTTGTTACCCTTTAAACTTCTGCCAAGATCTCATTTTTTTTAAAGTTTACCAGTAAAGTACCCTCTGAGAAAACATATGCAGCATTTCTCCTTTGCCCTCTGTCTTAAGGTGTTAAAAGGACTGAAGGTTCTTCTAATATGTCTGGAGGGCGAATACTGTTAGAGCCTTCTATATTTTTAGAGTGAAACCACCATCTATATTTTTAAAGTGAAACTGCTTGGTGAGCTTGTAGCTCAAGAGTTGGGGTCTTAAAATGCTGAAAAAAGTACTCATGCATCTGGCATCCAGGGATGAGAGTTGCTGTATCATATTTGAAATGGGTGGCTGGTGGGAGTGAATTCTAAATAAGGTGCCATCAGCTAAATAAATCATTCTGCCAACAACAGATTTAGCGAGGCCTATTTCTGGAGGGTTGCACCTCATACTTGGATTCTCCATTGTCTTATATGGTAGTGACCTTGATCCAAGCTTTCCTTGAGGATGGGACATTCTTAAACTCTTTCCTTTTGAGTTTCTCTGCCCATGGCTGTACTAAATCAAACAGTCCTAGGGAACACTTCTGGCCACTTGAATTCAATACTCTGTAGTGTCAAATTCTCCAAATGGTCCTTGGCATCATGCTGACTTGTGCCTGTAGCAGTTTCCCAAATGGTTCCTGAACCACAGGAACAGTGTGGGAGCAAGCTTTGGCCAAGGTGATTTCCAGCAGGTAGTTTTCATTCCGCCACCCTGTTTAGGAGGGCAAGAGCATTTAGTACTACATGACATGGGCTGTTCACTGTCTGCTGCCCTTAACAGCAGAAAATGGTCCTCGAAAATTTTGTGTAGGAGTGTAGACATAGTCTCTGCTATCTATAGGAATTACAGCTTTTCCTCTGGACTACTGATACACTAATAGAGCTTTTATCCATTAACTAACTGCCTGTTTATATAGACCCATAGAAAATAAGCGTGTTAGAAATCCCTTCTCTGCTGTTAGATTTGGCTGGAAGTGGCTAAGAACTTCGAAGTTACTAGTAGGTGGTGGACAGTGATGAGAAGGGGAATTCATAGACGTGCAAATGTACAGACACATTTGTGCATATACATGTGCTTGCATAAAGGCTGCAGTCACAAACCTTTCCTAAGGAAATCAGGCTAGAAATGTGGTGGACAAACAAACTGGTCAAATCTGGTGGAGCGTGCTCTGTAACCCATCTCAGTGGTTTTGATGGGATAGTAAGTAAGTAAATAAATAGGGTAAACTGTAACCTGGAAACCTGGCCTTTTGGCACTCTACATTGTCTGTCCCCTGGAATGACTTAAATGGGACTGAATTTTGTGCAGAAAAAGGCCACTAAGAACTAATGCATGCTTTTTGAATACATTTGACTACATTGCATAGCAAGCAATCTACAACTGTGGCTGTGCAGAGATGTGCATGAGCTACCATTAAACCAGCTTGGGGGCCCTCATCAGTGTAGTAACTCGAAGCTCGACACATAGTAGAAGCCACTTGAGTGATGGGGTATATTCTTGGTTGGTGAGCTTGCCCTGAGCTAGTGCTTATGTTAGCATATGCAAGGTGGCTCATACAAGGTTGGATCAAGGACACTGCAGTATGTTAGACTGGCCTACCCAGACAGTGCCAGCACTCGGCACAGTCTAAAACTTGTGTGCTGTTGCTGTTCATTTCCAGCCTGAAATACCCTTCTGCCCTTTGAAGTTGCAAAGAAAACCTTGAAAATATGATCTGTGCTAAACTTGGGTAGCAAATCCTCCTGAGTCGGCAAGCAACCGAACCAAAGGTTGCAAGCGGCAAGAAAATAGCTTGTACTTTCTGTAGCATGAAATCTTCAAGAGAAGGGTTTAAGAGGTGAACATTAGCAGGTTACATCTAGTCTCTTCAGTAGATATAATTTACATTCACAGCCTGAACCTGCTGCTCACGCTTCCCTTGATATGCTATCCCTCCCTTCATCCTATTCCCGCAATGCCTGAATGTGGAATTGTTGATATGCTATCAGCTGGGGGTGGTTTATTTATCCTGCACAAGGAAAAGAAAAAACATGTGCACGTTGTTTTTATACCTGGATTCTGAGGAATTTCCAAACAATCTGCGCTGAAAAAGAAATGTTTCCTCATGAATTTCCACAAGGACTGATAAAAATCCAGGTTTTTAATGATTTAGATGGTGATTATGAATTTTTTCTCACTTATCAGCAATCAACAGAAGACCAAAGTGGCAGCCTTAAAGACAGCGTGATATAGCTAGCAAGGGTACAAGACATTACAGGCTGTCAAGATGGTATTGTTCAGAGCTGTCAAAATTAAAGACAATTTATGCATTGTAAGGGCAGGCTAAAATCAGGACCTTGCAACTGCAGAAGAACCTAAACATTATAGTAGTCTAGCTGCTAGAAATATCTCATTGACTGAATGTTAATGCGTTTGTGGGCTTTTCAGGAGTGCACATTGAGGGCAGCAGAAAATGGAATGGAGTTTAATCTGGAAGGAGACAAGAAAATTATGTCTTTCTCTGTTAGAATCAAAGCCAAGGAGAATTTGGACACTTTCCATTACTTAGAACTGACTAAGCCTCTCTTTTGAATTTAGTGTAGTGTCTATTGCAGAGATGCCAGCAAAGCTATCCATCAAATGCTGGGAGCGAAAAAACACAGGTGCTCTCCTGACCCAGCTATTTATAGGAAAGGGTTGCAATTGCATGTGATACAAATGCCGTGGTTGTGTTTTTACATTTCAGAGCTCTAAATCCACCTCTTTGGCTGAAAACACAGCTCAAAAATGATAATTGGCTATCAGTTGTAGCTGTTTAGCAAAGCTGAAAAAGCAGGAATTAAATTTAGCTAGAGGAGACTGGGAAAGGAGAAGTAAATTTGGGAATCTTTGTAGAAAACATACTGGTTTGAGAGAAAGATGGAAGGGCACCAAAGCATTTGCATGGTATGTTAGTGAAAGTATAATAATATTTTATCAAAACCTGTACATCCAGCCATATGCATATTTAGGATATGGAAAGTGCTAAGGCTTCTAGATACAGACCAGGAATTGGATTGGCACATATTTCACTAAACTGCCCAGAAATTTTTTATTTTTTTCTCCTGATTTCCTGAGGGAATCCCAGGTAAACTGTTTTTTCTAAGAAGATTAATGTTGCTGTATGTTTCTGAAAGTTCTCATAATTTGTTAATTCTTAAGGCTAAAAATTATAATGAGTATGAGAAACATCTGGGATTAAATCAGAAACATTTGCAGAATACTGAAGGAATCATTTAGAGCTTTGGATAATGATATGAACGTGTTGCTTCTTTTCTCAACGTGACTGCTATTGTCTCAGTTTCCATAATAATAGTTTCAATATATTTTTAACCACTTTTTAAAATAAGTCCAAGCAGATTGCAAAGCCAGCAACAAATTAAGCAGTTTCAGATTTTTACCTCTCTCAGAAATCTTACAACAATTCTGCTAAAACTGATGTGCAAACACATTGACCTACTTTGGCAGAGATCTCCACAAGAGTCTTACAGGAGTTAGAGTCTGCACTCTGTTGTTAGTTCTTTCAAAATACTTTAAGCAAGTGATTGATTGGTTAGAAAGTCACATAATCAGCTGTTAAATTGCTGATGTACAGAAAAAAGTGCATATTTATAAAATAAATAAATTTTTAAAACCCAAACCCTGCCCCTATTCTGCGTTGTGAGAGGGGTTCTGCTTGTTCAAAGGCAGCAAACTCTATGTCAACTACCTGCTCACCTGAGAAATTGCTAGAAAAGACAGCATAAACAAAGGGTGTGGACAACAAATCCCAGGATATTCAGTTTTGCAGGAATACCAGAAATCTTACAGCCTCTGCCTCATCTGATCTAAGGAAACATAAAGAGTTTAAATGAAAAGAGTGTCAATTTAGATTAGGTACTAGGAAAAGATTCTTTACTGTGAGGGTGGTAAGGCACTAGCACGAGGTTGCACAGAGAAGTTGTGGATGCCACATCCCTGGCAGTGTTCAGGGTGAGGTTGGATGGGACTTTGAGCCACCTGGTCTAGTGGAAGATGTCCCTGCCAAGGTGGGGGGCTCTTTGTGGTCCCTTCCAACCCAAACCATTCTATGACTCTATGAAATCATATCCCAGCAGTACTCCATTCTGTCTTGTGCAAAACCCCATCTTTCAGAAAGGAAAGAAAGCTTCAGGGAGCTAATAAGGTGACTATAACTATGCCCAGCTTTTGGCTGTAATATGCCACAGACAGCATTTAATCCTGTGCCTCTGGTTTCCAGTGAGCCCAGTACTGAGAAATGTTACTATAGGGAAGCAATGATGACTGGCATCCTACTGATGAAAGGCTTTTATTACAGAGCAGAACCGCCCCTGCCAGCGGGATGTTCAGGAGCACTGCCCTAGCACTGTTCCTATAAATAATGTGCTGTGACCATTTTACTCCTCTTGCTGAGCAGCATGGTAGAAAGTGAATGCCTACATCTAATGTACTATTTTTTTAACCTACTTTCCAAAAGATTTTAAATATCCGTGAGTGTATATTTCTCCCATTTTTTACTCCAAACCCCAGCAATTATATATATTTCTGAGCAATATGGGATTTTTTAGTGTATTTGACAAAAAGATAGAGGTCTCAAACACCTTTAGTTTGTACCTATGTGGTGGAGTAGAGAAAAAACATTGTAGTGTAACTTTTACTCCTGATATGACATGAGGATGGAGAGAAGTGTTTAAGAAAGCCCTACAGTCATAACTCTCCTGAATTTCACAGACACACAGCCACAGGGAGCCAGGCTCTCCTAGTCCTGCTGCAGAGCAGCTTGCCACCCTGCATGGCAGCAGCTGCAGAGGGAGGTTCTATAGCAATTACTAGTACAACAGCATATGTGATGATGATTTTATAATACTGACGTAAGGTAGGTGGGGAGGTGACACACAAAGCCTCACATCTACCATAACATTGTAACATCTCTATGGAAAGCCAGCACCAATCATTCACAAACCCAGAGGCTGTCAAAATGCTCTGTATGTAATTCTTTGTCTGATAAGCAATGTGTACATTGCTATGACACTATCAGAAGTTCCCCATGCAAGTCATGCCATCTGGGAAGGGCAGTCTCGTTCTGGAGCAGGAAGGTAAGCCTGGCACTGGCTGTACATCCTGCGTCCAGACCGTTTTTAAAGTACACTTAAATGCTTGCAAAAATTGTGCAATATTATCCCTTAGTACCTTAGTAGAAGGGTTCATTGGCACACAGTGAAACCCTGATACTGTGGGGTGCAATAGCAATCCAGAAAGATTGCGGTACCAAACAGAACAATGTCTCAGAAACCAGCTGCTCACCAGTTCTGGCCTGGACTCCTGTGGTTAACATCACACTTCAAAGAAAGTTTAAGTAACAGCTTGGGCATAGGCAGCTGTCAAACACAATTTAAGTTCCTGGGTGGTTTTTTGTTTGTTTGTTTGTTTTAATGCTTTCCTTCCATAGCAATGTTTCCAATTCACGATCGAAGATGAAAACCTTTTCTTAGCAATACCAAAACTGCTTTCATTTAGAGTGTGTCCAAAGCATCTGAAACAGATTTGAGTGAATCTGATGGGGTGTGGCATAATTTTTTTTTCTCTGATGGAACCGAGCCAAAGACATATTTTCAGGCAGAGCCCGTGGGTACCTTCAGGCCCTGAGCAATTCATCAATCCCAAGATCCATCTGCTATCAGAAAAGTCAGTGTAAGAGCTGGACTTGTTTTATGAGGGAGGGGTGCACAGAAGTCTTCTGTCTGGTTTATTCAGTGTGTCTCTGTGAGGGGCAAGCAGTAAAATGATATCTCATAGCTGTGAGAAATATATACTATCACATTATATGTTCACAGTGTTTATGATGAATTACTTGAAATACACAGACCCAAAAATGCAGGATTAGGAAAAAAAAATACTAATATCAGTTCCTTGAAGTGCTGAAATAGCACAAGATAAGCTTATCAAATGAAAGCCTAGCTCCACTGAAATCAGTAGGAGTTTTGTTTGGGCTTTCAGAAAAACAATAACTTCACTGTAAACTAGTTTATAGCTTTCACTTGGTAGGGACTACAAAGTGAAATTATATCTCTGTACAGTAGACAGGTATTTGCCAACTATTTTTGGGTTGGGAATAGAAAGAAATAAAATTTGCTCTGTTCTTTCCTTTCAGTCTTCTAATTAATTTCTCCTTAGTTCTACACTGTCTTCTTTTGCTGCAAAGAGCAGACGTTGAGTTGGGATTGTGTGTGTTGACAGTCCTGGCTTTAGCCTTCCTGCGGGTTGGCTGAGATCTAACAATGCATTTTTTCCCATGGTGTTTTCTGTCACATATTTTTTTAAACAAACACTATTCTGTCAGCTATAGAGGACACAAGAAAAGATGTGCTGTAAAACAGCAAACAAAAGGCAATTTCAGTTTCGGAGTTTGCAAGATTATATAATTATACTGGCAACTCTCTTTTTCTGTAATCTCTTTATAAAAGGTATATTCTATTTATTAAATGTGCTATTCAAAGGAATAAAGGCAATTAAGGGTCATTTCATTAAAAAGAATGACTCAACTTACCTTTGGCCACAGAAGCATAAGCTATACTGACATTTTTCAGAGTCACTGCCAACAGATCTGGACTTTGACTTCAGTCTAGAGGAAATGGACACCTGAAAATGAGCCCAGCTGAGCATCTACTTGCTAACACATTAGCTGTGAAAACTCTGACAAACCTGCAGAGCCATATGATGTCACATGGCAAATATTTGGTGCCATCACACATACTATGGTTCTTCCTGTTCAGGTAACTCATTTTTCCAAGGGAATAGCCTTATGGTGCGATTGCTGTTGACACCGATGGTCTGAGCTTGTTCCCTTTGAAATCAATGATATAATTTCTGTTGTCTTGAACAGAAGCAGTATGGGGCCAGGAAGCCATCGAGCTAAAACGCCACATACTGCTTTGAAAGTTAAGGAAGCGTTAAGGTCAGAATAATAACTTTCATTAAGTATGACAAAAATCAATACCATTTGCACTGTCCAGCTATTCAGCTTGTTGTACATGCAGATTATCTGCATCTGGTTATCACACTTCATAATCCCAGCCTGGCACTGACTGAAAAAGTGCTTTACAAAGCATACAGCCCAGGGCAGAAGACTCCATAAAGTCAATGTTTTTACTGCTTTCCTTATTGATGTAACAACTCTCTTGTCATGTAGATTTTCTTTTTTTTTTTTTTTTTTTTTTTTTAAAGGAGGTGAAAAATAGGTGATAACTTAATGCGGTGCTTGCTGGTTGTCCATGGAGAGGCATAAACTTGATCCAGGATCTGGAATACAGCCAAGAAAACTGCTGAGAAGATGGATCCTTCGTATCACATGCTGAAGGTCATTGTGGGACCCATTGCAGACTTGTCTGTGGGCTCTAGCTCCATCTCTGTAGGCACCAGTGTCTCCCTGTATAGGAACCACTGTGTTAGACACCAGGAATCAGTACTGTCAGCTTTTCAAGTGGGAGAAAGGTACTTGCAATTAAAAACTACACACATGGTGAGTGTTACAAAATAAAAAAGAGATGGGGCAGTGGATGAAGGAGCTGTCCTGAAAGAAACACTTGGATTCCTGCCACCCATAGACCAATCAGAAACAAGCAAAAAAATCAAGAATAGGAACAGAGCTGAATCAAGTCCTACTACAACAGGTTTCTCTGTTGGGGTGGTAGCAGTGCATCTCTTGTTGCTGGTCTGTTAGCTTGCATGCTGCTCTGATTACTGATGGCATCAACATTTTTTTTAGGACAGTGCACATGCAGAGAGGAGGGAGGGTGATTCTGCTTGCTGCAGCTTGCAGGAACACTCTGGGTCTTGATATTCCTGTACTGCAATCCATTACTTCCAGAAGAAACGCTGGACTTATTCACAAGCATTTGCTCTTGGGCTTGCGGATTAAAGGTGGCTTGCAGGTCCCTACCCTTTGGCCTGCTTCTTGAAAGGAAAGTGCATGCTGTAGGCTAATCATATGTGCTGGACTGATGCAACTGGCGCTGGATTGCAAAGGACAGACTGGCCAGGATGGAGCTGGCTCCTCCAGCAGCAGCCGTTATCCCTGCAGCTTCGTTTCTGATTGCATGGCAGCAACCACAATCTCACCTCATCTTTCTCCTCCCCCCCTGCAGCACCCCAGACCTGACCCCTGGGGCTGATGAGGAGAAGGTGAGGGCTTGCTAGGGATGCAGGGGGAGAAGGTCAAGCAGCTTCAGGTATGGATTCAGGAGGGAGAGGGTGCATTGCAGAGTGGGAATGAACAATCCCAAATCCCAGGTCCAGCTGCTGGCTTCTGGAATCAGACTCCTCCCTAGTCAGGAAGGTCAGCAATGGACATCATTGTTCAAATTATAGTGACAGAAGACCTAGTTAAACACAAGTGATTAGAAAAACCTGGTGGGAGGAGGTCAGAAGGAGGAACAAACTTCTTAAACTTATTGGACAAAGCCTGACTGGCAGTTTCCCTGCTTGGCCCAGTGTAAGGGAAAAGGTGCAAGATGTGCATCTCCTTCCAGAGGTCATGTTCTTGTCTTTTGAAAGGATTTACACAAGCTGAATAGCCATATTTTATTTCTCTAATAATACTAGTGTTTGTAACCAACTACCATAAAACCCGTAGTATAAAATACTGTGGCACACTACTCAGGATTCCTCAGAGCAATGAGTGTCCACGTGACCTGGTTGCGTTTTTATGTGCCAGGAGCCTGGTTGCTGTAGGAGGTATTAAGTAACAGTGAACATAATGAAATGTTATAATGTATGAGCCTGGATGGATGGGTCATTTCCAAGCAGACATCCCATCAGCAGCAGGATTAGGGCTTCTAACAGGCTCTATGTCACAGGGCCTTTTTGCTCTCCTGAGCTTTTAGGTAAAGTAACTTTTTAATTGCTTCTTCCTCAGGCACATCAGAAATTTCTTAGTGCATATGTCTCTTAGCTGAATAGCTTGGTACTTGGCCAACCTTGGTTATAGAATTTTATTGAACAAACCTCATGCTGTTTGCTGCAGTAAAGGGTGATCATTGCCGACACATATTATGTAGTAGAGGAGTTGTCATTCAAACACTGTGTTCAATAAAGGTGACTGAACAACCATGGCTACAACATTGGCCTAAATATAAAAACCTATCTGTTGCAAGTTTCTCTTTTTCTACCTAGTGTTGTAAATTATGAGATGGGGTGTAACATTTATTTTACAGACCCGAAGAAAAATAGCTTAAATAATAATATTCATTATTAAAAGCCCTCCTGCCATTTTTCATTCTTTACTCCATGAGTTATGCCATTTCTTATGTAATCAGCAGAAACAGACTATTTTCTCAAGGTCATTAGTTGCAATAGAGCCCCAATATTCAATGGTTTTGGGCATATGTTCATTTAAGATAGAAGAAGTATATATTGAATTGCTCCTTTCCTAATTCTAGCTCGTAGAAAGTGAACATTCAGTTCTGAATTTGAGGAAATCAACAGCTTTGTAGTCTACATACAAGCCAGAGTTTTATCCATGATGTTGACCAGAGTATTTTCCATTAGCTTTGGTACAAACCCAGAACTACTCAGTTAAGATGCAGTGATTTATAGTAGAGTTGATTTACACAGTTTTAACCAATATCTGTCTCCATCTCAGTATGCCACACAGCTGAACAAATGTTGCTGAAACACTGTTCTGCAGGAGGCTGAATATCCTCTCTTCCAGTGGAAGGTCCAGCCTGCTACTCACTGCAGTCTCCAAGAAGTTTTCCATGGCTTCAGGATGCACTGGAGTTGGCCAAGAGTCTGTTCCTTTTAAGCAGCAAACTGGTTTAGCTAGCACAACCAGCGCTTTGCAGACAACTCAGCAATTATGGGATCATATAGCTACAGTAAGAGGCTGAGCTGCAAATTACTGTAATTATGAATATTTCTGTTGCAAGGCAAATTTACAGCCAGATATGTCATGTCAAAATTATTTTATTTTGTGGGTAATTCTAATTTTTGCAATACATTTCTAGAACTTAATTTTCCTGTTAAACAGCATTTTAATTTGAAGAGTCTATTACAGTGGTTATGGTGGATTATTGTTAGAATTTGGAGGCAGATTATGAAATGCAAACATGCTAAATCCTTATCCCAGACACAATAGCACAGTTGGGAATGGTGATTAATATCTTTATAAGGGTATTGGACAGTGTCTCAGAAGAGACTGAGTTGTCTCCAGTTCCTCCCATATACCCAGATAAGGCTCCCTCTGCAATAAAAGAGAAGAGATAAGCACCTCCAGAGAGCTCAGCCTTTAGGGGTGTTCATCTCAGAAAACAGAAGAAACATGGAGTTGATGCGCTCCCAACATGTGTACCTGGCTTTAATGCCAAAAGCAAAGCAGTGGGCTCTTTTGTATGGCTTTGAGTAAGTCACTTTATCTCCCAATATCCTTTTTTTATTTAGTTCTTCACTGTATAGAGGAAAATACAGAGAGGTTTTAGGACGATACATGCAGTGATGGCATTTTGGTTCCCAGAAACTTTGTTACAATCGTCTTGTTCATTAATAAGGTGACAATTTCCCAATCATTTGTTTATCACAACCTAATGTCAGGTAATCTACATCACTGCTACCACCTCTGACCTTAACTCCATTTTGAAAGCAGTACAGACTGCAAAGTGGCAGACTGCAACTTTAAGTCTTGTGGAACATATCCAGGTTCTAGCCATGGGACCAGTTTTTAAGTAGATTTCCCTATTTCCAGAACTTCCCTATTTCCTCCTTAAGGAGGCCTTTAAGGCCTTCAAAGCTTAAGGCACTGCCCAAATGTTACTGAAGGTGATGTGCAGCAGAGCACAGCCTGTCTTCAGAGGATGGCATGAATGAGTTTGTGGCCTTTCCCTGCCCGGTCTCTGATTGACATGAGGCAAGTGCAGCAGCTTCACCCGACTCTGTGCTAGGCACAAGGCTGTGACCCAGTGCCAGTGGAAAGAGCTGTGACCTGGGGCTGCCAAAAGCAGGAATGACCTATTCACCTTTGTCTTCGTATCTAGTTACATTAGGCTCCTTCTTAGGAGGAAGCCAAAAAACAACCCCCTCTCTTGCCAGCTTGTTCATTAGCAGTTAATGGAACAGGCTTGACCCTGTTTCCCCCACAGCTGCCTCCCCTTTTGATTGCAAGGGGCTTGAGGCATGCATGGCATGGAGGGTCAGGCTGTGAGGCAGGCTCTTGGCCAGTCCCAGGTGGAACCAATGACCTGGGCTGGTTTTTTCAAGAAACAGCCACAGACTGGGGCCATAGGTGGGAGTTGGCTGCAACAGGGGCTTGTTGTGTTCCAGGGCCTTGCACTGCCAAGATATGAGCAAGAGGTGCTACGATCTTTCAGCCCCCTGACCTGGTGATAGAAGATACTTCTACCCTGTATACCAAAAAGTTTTGGTCTCAGCAGTCATCATTGTGATACTCAGGAGCTCCCGGGTCTAATAGCCTGTCCCCGAGAAATAAAAACTTTCTCTCCTTTGTCTGTTGAAGATGGAGCTGGTAAAGAAGTGGGGTGAGGGGGAAGTCTGTTTTTCTGCTGGCTCAGGTATCTGGCAAAATCTCTCTTCTAAATTTCAGGTGCCTGCAGATAGATCCAGAGCATGAGAGTGAAGACTTGGACCAAGATATGTAGCTATTTCATAGAGCACCACCTTACTAGTTCTCAGCTATTTCCTACAGCTTGTGTTGTACTCCCAGATTATTTTCACGTAACTCATCTAGACTTTAAGAGTGGTGAGGCACTGATTCTGACCAAATGGTCTGCAATGGGATTTTCTCCTGGTACAGTGTTTGTCCCCAGGCCAATACAAATGAAGCTTTTCTGTCAATGGCTGTACAGCCGGTTTTCCCAGGCCAAGTCATTACCTTACAAACAAACCAGTGGGTGCCACTGAACACATCCTGTTTCTGAGGTGCCATTAGCAGGATCCTGCCCCTGAGCCTTTATTTTAAAAAAGAATTTCAGTCGTTTCATTCCCAAATGTAGAAGCATCCAGGAAGCTTTGCAGTGGAAATGGCCTGTGCTGGGTCTCTCTTGCCTACACACTTTCAGAGATCTGTTTTGTTCTAGCAGCAGTATTGTGAGACCCTTGTGACCAGGCTGCTGGAGACAGAGGGCTCTAACAAGTGCAGCAGTGACTGGAAAGAAATTACTTTTCAGACACTGAAAGTGTCTTAATGGAGAGAAGAGAGTTAAATGGTATAACAAAATACTGAGATGTCTTTAAATTCTGCATTATGTCACAGCCAAATTACTTAGCACCAATATTGTGTATGCAAACATCCCCTCCAATGAGACTAATTCCCATCAGCTTGACGGCTGAGACCTGATGGTCCCCTTGGTGAGGTATCAATTATTTATTTTGTACACTCCAAGAGTCAGTGGGTCCCTTTGATATGCCAGATGACTGCTAAATTAGCTGCTGAAGGGCTACTGCTGCTTTTCAAGCTCCAGCCTCAGCTAGAGACATTTCCACCTCGTTGCTCCTTAACTCACCCATTTCCTCATCCAGCAAAGCCGATTTAAGTGATTACTGCTAGGGCTGCTCCTTCCCATGTCCTACTGTCCCACACTTGTGCCAGTGCAGTTGTTTTGTGAGGGAAAGCAGTAAATCAGGTCACTGAAATGTTAGTGCTCTTCCATGGGTTGCTATCAATGATTTCATCCAGGAGCTGGTTGTCCCAGCGTTTCCTTCTGATGTTCCTCTGCATAGGCCTTTTTAGACATCTTTTTAGAGGTGTCTTTCTGCAGCCAAGGAAGTTCACTCAAACCACCAGGCAGGGCACAGATGCAGCACAACTATTGTCCTTCTTTCTCATGTATGGCAAACTAGATTAAATTCCTCATTAAATTCACTAAGAATTTTACTCAGAATTAATGTAAATAGCCAATTTAAAATAAGCCCGAGAGGAGATATTTAAATACACACTTACTGGTCATTTATATTCTGTTACATTACATTAGGCTGGAAGATCCATCTGTTATTTAGCTTATCCAAAACTTCTTATTAAATAAAATTGTAACAGTTGTTATAATGCAGAATTTGTTCATGCTGGTTAATAGCCAAATATATGAGTTACCTTTAAGAGTAAAGATAGAAAAAAAATGTGTGATCTCCTGTAAAATAAACATTCCCTCTATTTCCTTTGAAAATGTGAGGTGAAAACCTATACATTTTTCAAATTTGAGAAGTGTAAATGAGATCAGTCTTCTTGGTTTTGTCTCAAACCTCACTTTTGCAGTGATAGATATCATGGTAGCTATTTTAGGCATATAACAATTATTAATCTAAGGATGCGTCTGCAATGGAGTTTTTGTTTGCATTGGGAGTGTTTCTGAATTACATCCCCCAGGCACCTTCACTTTCCATGCTGGGGTTTGCATCACGGTGTAGTCTCAGAGGCACCAGCTGGATCCCTTGTTGATAAAACTCAATGGAAAGATGTGCCTTAGGGACGCATCTGGTGCACTAACGTGATGGGACTAGAATGAGACCAATGTGTATATCATGTGAATGTCAAGTTTTCGGCATTTGATCCTGTTGCACTGAACTACCTGTTCAACTGTACATGGCCTAAGTCAATGCTAATCATCAAAGCTTACCTTCCATTGTGGAGATGTCTGGGTACATCCTGGATAAGTAATTTAGAAAACTCACTTCTTTGCAGTTCAATTTAGAGAAGATGACTCCATCCCATGCATGCATCTGTCTATAATTCTATCAACCTACCTACCAGTTGGGACCATGCCTGTGGAGGCAGCTTGACCTGCTTTCAGACTCCGAAAAGTGCTTTTGCAAAACACTTACCTGCAAGTAAGAATCTCTGCCCTACAAAGTGAAGTTGCAGCACATGAATCCTGTCCCTCTTGCATCCTAGGAATGCCCAGAAACCTTCTTTCTGGTATGGCATGACGTGTTGGTGCAAAAAGTAGGTAAGACGTGGGACTTGAGCAGAAACACCTCCTAATGATGCTGTGTGCACTGGAAAGTAATTTCTGGAACCCAAACTATGTAAATAGTGTCTTCTACTGATCTCTTTCTCCCCTCTCAACTCCCAGCCTTATAAATAACTCTTACTTCCACCTTCAGGATTTTTCCAGAGCCCTGCTGAGGCTTTTGGTCTGCCTATTTTTAGCTTTACATTTATTGACAATGGTTTCCTCCTTCTCTGCCTAGTCAGGCCGCAACCTAGAAAACACAAAGGTTATTTGATTCTGAAATTGACTGTCCATGGGCAGATCTGTATCATTTCTGAAGACAAAAAGAGAGGTCGTGGTTTCTTTCCATCACAACTGGCATATACATCCTCTGTAAGTCACTAGGGGAGCCACGTGCTGTCTGCCTTCACAAACTTCCTGAGACCCAGAAATGTGCTCTCTGATACCGAAATACAATCAATCATCTCTGTGGAAGGCAGCAGAGGCTGTCATGTACGTAACTAGGAGTAGGAGGGCAAGATGCAATTTAGATCACTCCAGTAAAAAATATTGTCATTTAATGTATAGGAAAACTGCTAGATTTTAACAATATAGATAATTTTCCCCATTTTTCAGCAGGCAGCATATAATAACTAGCGTTGAACTGTGCACATGAACTAGATATAAAATTGCTATTTGGGCAAATTTCTTGCCACGTGTTTGGATGTAGTGAGTGGTAAACTGTATGGGATCATGCCAGTTTAGCATATTTGAGAAGTGCAAACAAACTTGTGAAGCTGAATGGTATATCCATACAGGTTATGAAGGTTAAGGGTAGACATAGAAGTAAATAGATCACATAAAATGTTCCTTTTTCTGATGTCCTGCTTTATTCCCATTTAACAAAAAAGAGGTAAAAAACCTCAAGCCACAGGTAGTTTTAGCAGCAGATTTTTGTACTTTACAGGAGTACTCCTTTCTTGTGGGGTAATAATGCAGAAAAAATGGAAAACAGTGATAATGTCACTTTATGCCATAAAAAGATAACTATTTGTCAAACATAATCATAGGAACATTTATGTTTCCTTGATATTCTGCATCAGACACAGAATTTCAGACAAATCCAACAAGAAAGCTCAAATCACAGAAAAAGCTGCAAATTGCAATAAAAATTGATTTTTCAGAGGTACATGACATAAGACTCGATTTCCAGAGATGTGCTTAAAGTGGGACACATGATTAAAGAACTTGCTGAATCAGAGATTTTGTGTACAAAGGACCAGTTATGCAGCTAACAGGCTGTGCAAATAGACTGTGTGATTTCCTCGTGCAGTTGCAACTACATACAGAGGAGCTGTGCATTCATTGCTGCTACAACTTACATGAACACCATCTGGGAAAATACAACACGTGGTATGGCAGTAGCTTCAAAGGTTTTCAAATCTCAACTGAATTTTAACTCTGAACTGAATTTTAACTTCTACCTTGTCTCCACAGGTAAGACCTGCCTTGAAAAGCCAGTAGGTTAGATGTGGTCTGTGGTAGATTGATTCTCCAGGACTTGAAGTGACGCAGACACTTGATCTGAGGGAGTAATTGATAGCAGTGATAGGTTGCCATCTAATCTTTGGACCAGTGAGAAGATGAGAATGATAGCACAGTTTGTGGGTGAGTTTCAAGGCCGATGCTTGCCAAGAGAGGAGTGCCAGGATGGCTTTTGTCCAAGACCATGGTGGAGAACATCCTCCAGCCTCTCCCAGCCTCTGCTCTGTTTCTTTTCTTATCCCTGCCTTCTTGTCCTAGTCTCCTAACCTTTCTGACCTTTCTTATTTTCCAATCCATGAGCTGTCTATACTTCACCCAGCCTCTCCTCCCAGTCCTTAGTGCAGCACACCAGCTGTCAGACCCAGTGGCCTTGCCTCAGTCACAGTCTTTGTTCCTCTTTCCCTTCCTCTCCTCATGAAGCTCCTGGTTTTAAGACTCTTTTGTCATGACTTCCCATATTTTTGCCAGTGCTTGTTTCTTCTGCCTTTGAGGTGGCCAACTCCTTCTCCATGCAACCTGGGCTCCAGGCAGGGGAATGTCAAAAGGCCAGGATAGACAGGTCTCATGGCCTCCATTTGTGCACTTAGAGCCACCCTGGCCACTAGCAGCAAATCATGGGGACAGTGAGGATTGACCTGCAGCCTTGAGTTGGATCCAGCCTGTAGGGATGATGGCTCTGCAGAAATTTTGGTATGTAAAAGCTTGTGAAAAAGTGAAACATGCTTAAAGCAGGTGAGACCACAGAAGAATTTAACAGCCACAGTCAGGCAAGATGAAGACCAAACCACCATCTCTCCCACAAATGAGTCTGTGAGAATAAATTTACTAATAACCGCATCACAATGATGAGTAATGCAGAAGGGACCACAAGGAAAGGAGCAAATCTGCCTCTGAGAAAGGCTTAGATAACATGTGGTCTGTGGGGCAGTGGGCTATGCAGTGAATCATGACAAGAAGCAAAACATGGAGCAGCTGTTCACTTGATGGACACCATCCTTTCTGTGCCATTCATCACAGTGACTGGAGAATATCGCAGCAACTTGGCTTTAGGGTAATTCAGAGGAAGAAGTTAGAAATTTAGTTGGTGGGGACAGGTTGTGTCCCTGTACAGGAGATGTAAGTACTCCTTTACCTATATTTAATGAAGTCCAAAGGCTTCTTGCAAAGCTTCTAAACCAGAAATTTCACAGGCCACTTCCATACCTCTGTTTCCCAGGTGTATCCCACTTTGCAGCCTAGAGTTCCTTCAGTGTAGTTCTGTCTGCATGCACAGCATTGTATAGATTCAAAGCAGCGCCTCCCGCCATGCCCGCAGATGAATAGCTGGGGCAGACGACAAGGCAGATGTGTAAGACATTTGTGGTATGAAGTGCTACTGAATAAGCAAGCAGCTCTATACTGATCTGGCTTCTTTTTCCAGATGGTCACGGCGAGTAGCATCCTGCAGGGAGCATTATAATGGTCAAGTCTTGAGCTGACAAAGGCTGAGTAAGTGTAATAATATCTGTGACTTGAAAGAAAGGACTGTACAGTTCTTGCCAAGAGCAGATGGCAAGATAGTGTTCTTAGCCACAATTGATACCGATCTACTAGCAGGAACCACAGATCTTTATTGCAAACTTATGACAATTGATGCAATTCCTTAATCAAAGAGCCTTGACTGTTCCTCTAGTTAATTCCCCCATCCAATCGGCATTACTGGGCAGTGTCTGGTATAAGGCTTAGCCACATAAGCAGCTCCCAGATTCCTATCTCGTGAAGATGCTGGCTTGTATCATGCATTACATCAACCCAGTCAGATTAGATAGAGAAAGGGGCTTTATTCAGACTGCCTATCAGCAGTGCCTCATGTAGATTCTGTGACTCTTAAAGGATCAAAGGACTGATGAGTGATCCAGGTCCCAGACGTCATGGCATCAAGAGACGCACTTGTGGCACAAAAATTAGGCATATCCTCTGCTG
Organism: Manacus vitellinus; assembly: GCF_001715985.3. Taxonomy (NCBI): domain Eukaryota; kingdom Metazoa; phylum Chordata; class Aves; order Passeriformes; family Pipridae; genus Manacus; species Manacus vitellinus. The sequence continues at coordinate 29,545,267 of NW_021940208.1, forward strand.
AAAATGCCTACCAAGGCCACAGCAACTACTTGTCTTATACATCTTAATGTAAACTGTGACTCAGATTTTCCACAAAGGTCTCCTTTGGGAAATAACCTGAGTTCAAAATCGTGATGAGCTCAAAGTACACAACCAGTACTGCAGGTCAGCTGATGAGGGGCAACTTGGTCAGCTACTACAACTGCTTGCAGTCAAGGACCTGTGACCTGTATCTAGACAAAGGAAACTATTTTAGCACAGATTAGCCGGCTAGAGCAAAGTTATCTCCTCATTAGCCTTCTTTTCATTCTGAGTCATACCTTCAAATATGTGATAATATATATTAAAATTAAAAATATTTTTTAATATTAATGTTAAGAATTAGCAGTTAGCACACACCAGCTAATGGATTTTACAATAATTCCTTTTGTCCTATACTAAACAAGTACTCACCAACCATAAGGAAATCATCCCAGTATTTTATTTTCCATTCATCCTAGCTCTCCTTTTTGCTATTTGTGCACTTTCCTTTCCCACAAGTGCTTCTGTATTTATACTTGCTCCGGAAAGCTGTTGCTCTCCAGCCTACAATACATAATACCAAGCCTGTGAAATTGGGTTTGCCCTTGACCACTCACTCTGAAGACAGCAAAGAAAGAGATAGGAAAGGTGAGGAGAGAAGGGAAGAAGTGTTTTTAGAAGAGATACACCAGTGCTGTTTTAAAATCCACTTTACCCACTGTTTATAATGGCTAGGGGGATGGTCAGGACATGAAGATGCACATTGTGTTGGGGAAAACAGTCCTCTGCATGGGGAAAAGAGGATTCCCATGCAGAAGGACTGCTGACCCAGTTTGACTCAATGGGCAACACCATGAAGTATGGATAGACAAGGTAACTGTGGGGAAATCTGAACCTGTCCCTATAAATATACCCCAGGCAATCTCCAAGCATCCCCCCAAAATTCCAGCACATTAGAAAAATTCTAGTGGCCTCAGGGAGAGCCCAGGGCTCATGTCTGGTTTAAAGGTCCATTATGGGTGCCCAGAACAACATCGGGTTGATCATTCACCTCCTTTGGGCAGTGCTTGTTCCTCACTCAGCTCCTCTGCACACCACCAAACTTACCGACTCAGCACAAGCCATTTTTTGTAACATGGACTAAAATGCATTCATCTCTAAAACCCACAAATTAAAAGCAAATGCAGCCTCTGAAATGCCAATTGCACTTTTCATAGGGATGGCTTTTCCTCTTCTGTGTCGCTTTTCGTCTTTACTGCTGTACATTTATGCAAACCATCAGGGCTGGGGGGTTTACTATTGCTGCTGTTTTCTTTTCAAAGAGATGAAAAGTTTATCCTTGCAGATCAGGTGTAAGCTCAAATGCTCTCCATGCCACCAGAGTCTGAATCCACCTCTGCGGCTGTGGGCAGGGCGTTTGCCTTTCCCTTTCCTTAGTTCAGCAGTTCCTACAAACCCAAGTGCTTGCCTTTGATACTCTGCACCCTGGTTTATTATGATTCACAGACATTACTGTTGCAAACACCAGTGGGGATAGATGGAGTCTTCACATACCAGCTGAAAATTAACAAAGTGACATTGACTCAGAAAATTAAACATAATACATCTGGGTGAAAACCAGCTGAAAGGCAGATATTCAAGGGCATGAGAAACCTAGAAAGTTAGAAATCTGGAGGGGAGACATTGATTTCAGTGGGACTCAAAGTAAAGCATGTACTCAGGAGGTGGGCCAAGGCAGGACCTATGTCTTCTTTGAACAGTAGGTCTGGTATGTTGTATTTCGAGTGTATTTTGAATGCAAACATATTTATCATTTCTTAGGATTTGTTCTGCACAAGGACAGATTCCCTTCACCCTTCTCAAATTGTGCAAAAAGAACTTTACCAGTCAAAAACAGCTGCGGAGGCATTGGCCCCATGCAAGCAGACATCTTCCTCTGTTGCCTACTTCTCTCTCCTACACAACAAAGAAACCCAAACTATGTGTGTGAGGTCTGCAGAGAGGCTCTTACACACTCCCTGTGCATAATCTCACACACTACAATTTTCTAGTGAAATCAGACCATTGATGAACCTTTGTGACAGCTGTAGAAGTTAGAAAATTCCAGTGAATCCTAGCCTCAAGGAGCTTCTGGCAAGTTCCCTTTGGTTCCTTCCATGAATCTGGGCTCCACGCAAGGGGCAAGTACCCTCATTTCCCAAGCTTATCTTAGCTCATTAAATAAAAGCATTCTTGTGACATGATAGGAACAAAAAAGGAAAACTATACTAAAAGACAAGTCAAAAGCATATTTTGTCCCTCTCTTGCACCCAAAATATCATATAAAATGAATAAGAGATTTTACACTAAGATTCTTTTCAGTTCTTTTTGCCAGAAGCTCAGCATAAGTCTCCTTCTCCTTGGTCTGCCCTGCTTGGTTCCCTCTATTTACAGTTGAGGTTCTCCTGTGACACAAGCAACTCTCTGTGTCCAGATGTCTGGACATCTTCCCCAACATTTTCGACTTGCAAGGATTTTAAAACAGCTTCCCTTACAGCCCTTCATCTACATCTGAACCTCTTTCTCATCCTCATGTTGGTATTCCTAAAGCTTCATTGCTCATTTTGAAGAAGTTTTTGAATCATTTCCAATGCTAATCTACGTTCAAAAGCAGAACACATGGAAGATGTTATGTATAAACATGGTTCAAGGCAGTTGGTGTAGCTACCTTTGATCTTATCTTTTTTCATACTTTCCTAGAGGAGTTTGGATAATGATGTCTTTCTGGTGGATGTTTTCTGAGGTTTTTCATTTTTTTTGTTACATGATTTAATTTTCTTCATAAAGATGTAATCCATGATTTTTATTCAAATTATTTTTATTTGTGGATATCTATCCTGTAACAGTGAAATAAAGAGTTAAAGCCTACCAAAGGCTCATTAGTCTTCACTACTTTTCATTAACTCCTTTGCTGACATGCAGGAAAGCTCGGGGCTCAACCATGTTTTGAAAAAATCTGAAGATGATTCCATGTTGATAAACATTCAGTCTCAAGATGTTTGAATGAACAATGTCCTCTTTCTTATTCCCACCATGGTGAACATATGTCTGGCTGTGTGGGGGTCTGAGCATCCCATGGCCCAGATTCCTTTCCTGACTTGCAATTGTTTTGCTGCATGACTTATCTTCATCATTGGTCCCCACAGCCCTTATTGCTGTTGCCCTCCAGTCCTGGGAAAGGCACTTAACCTCTGTGAGATTCAATCCTGACCTCTGCAAGAGAAATTCCTTCAGAGCCTAACACAAGGAGTGCTCTGGAAGCTGGAAACGAGTTGTTTTTGCTCATTAATGGGAGCTCAAAGGAGTTAAAAATGGAGGAGTTAAAATGGTGTATGGTCTCAAATAATCCTTTCCGTTGTCTGAATCATTCCAGACTATCAAGTAGTGACGCCTGCTACATGACATGCCTCTTTTCTGGCCCCTAATGAAGAACTTGATGGAGCCACACATCTCCCCACCACTCAGTGGCTGGCAGGGTCCCAAGCGGCAGGCAGCTGCTCACAAGGCATTTCAGATTTTTTACCCTGTGTTCTCCAACACCCAAATATTGGTGGGGAAAATAGAGAACATTTTCATATGTTTTCATTTGTCCCAAAACTTTGCTGGACAAGCCAAGCTCTTCACAAACCATTCTGGTGGAACAGCACCTTCTGGTGTGCTGTTTCGTAATGTGGATTAAACCCCAATTGCCTACTCTTAAAATTTCAGAATTCCTGCATGAAGCCCTTCCCTACCATGAAGGAAGTTGCCTCTTCTATTTAAGGACTCCACAGCACATTGCTGCAGGTTTCATTTTAAAATGTCTCTTTCCTCCTCATAACCCCTCATGTTCTCTGAGACTTGTCTCTCCGTCCACGCAAGGAAGGCAGATTTACATGCCATAGTTTTGAACTCATTCATCTCCAAGAAGCAGACTGAATACAAACAGCAATTACCCTAAAATAATTTTCTGTCAATAGTCTCAATTTCTGTATTTTATTGTGTCATGTACAGAATTGCTTCTGCTTTCCCATTGAAGACTGAGGTGAATCAGCTGAGGGAGGGGAAGCACATGTTTAATTTTAGCTCTTTAGTACATTTTGAAACTAGACACAAAACTTTTATTGTGATTCCTCATATACAGGCTATTATTTATTCATTGTGTAGGGAGTCTTCTATAATGTGAATATATGGAGATACCTGACAGAATATTTCTTGAAAATTAGTCCATTACAATTTGTTACACTATCACACACTTTTAACATCCTTTTTCTAAAGTATTTATCAATTATGCCATGAAGAAACTCTCAATTTCTTCTTAACAACCACTTATAGTAACAAAATGATGTTTTCTTTTTTACTGGATGCCAAAATAAAAGGAGAAAATAATTTAGCTTGCATTGCAACCCTTCTGTGTGAGCTACTTGGGCCCTTGCACAATGTCCTAAAAAATATCATCTGGTATTCGACTTTTGGAACTGTAAGTGAATGAGGCCACTGAATCTGTGAGAGTGACAGAATATTTTTGCTATTCAAGCAAAAGGAAAAAATAGCAATAATTATTTTAAATGTCCACTGAACCACAAAACGTCAAAACAAGAGTGAAATCTCAAACAGAGGAACAGTTTTTGGGGGACATAATGATGCTGCTGCTAGACAATTAACTGCCGCATATATGCAGACTTTTCTATTTCTATTGCCTTTCTCTTATTCTTTCCTACTTTATTATCCGACTTCGAGAGAATATCAAGGAAGCAGTCAGCCCCATCATGAAGGCTAATATTGTATTAGATGAAAGGTACCTACGAAGATGCAACATCCAGGGAATAAAAAACACTATGAAAAATAAAATCCCACAACAAATAGATTTTCTTCCCACTTGAAATACAATGGAAGTGTTGCATTAGCAAATAATCCACTGGCTTACAAAGACGTGCCTCTTATAATTAGAGATAGAAAAAAAATACTGTATAAACCAACTTGAGGTCAATAAAGTATTACATTACAGCTGGATGAAATTAAATCTCAGGGTCATAGTTTTTAAATTATGGAGCTTCTAATAAAAGTTATTGGGATTTTTTAACTTTTAATTGCCTATTATATCACAAAAAAGGAAAGACTCAACTTTCAGAACATCTAATGTCAGCTTGCAATCTGCATATTCTGTGCTTTTCCATTTTCCTCCTGATTTTTGATAGTGTCTTTGAAAAGATAATTAAAATATATGAATTAGCTAAGGGTTAACATTATGATCAGCGAGCTCACCAAGAGGAAGATCTTTAAAACCACAAGACAGATGAAAAATGGTACGTACACATGATAGTAATACTATCCATTAGGCCATTTACTGCTCTTGATCTGTGACAGAGCTCCCACTGATGTCAAATGAAGTTGTATGCATTGATCCAGAGGGAAGAAAATGCTTTTGCAGGAGGAAGATTTCTTTTTTTCCTCACTCCCTGTGTGACAGAGAATTGATCCAAGCATAAATGCTTGAGCTGGGGAGTTTGGCATGGCAAAGTCAAGGCCGGATCCAAAGCAGGACTTGAGCACCTTCTGGATAGAAGATCATAGAATCATGGAATCAGCTGGGTTGGAAAAGACCTCTGAGATCATCAAGTCCAACCAATGCTTGGGTGGCCACCTACCACCTCTGATGGCCCACGTTAGGCAGTTCCCTTACCCACACAGGAGGTTTAAGCATGGATTCAGATTCGCTGCCTACAGTTAGGCTGGTAAGCCCAGGGCACAGATTTGGGATTGTCCACAGGTAGAGGGAAGTGAGGTGAAAGAGTTCAGGCAGAAGGATGGAAACTGTGTGTGTCATCAGTTCTCAGCAGCCCCGTGTTGCTGCCAGTACAGATGGCAACCGCTGGCACACAGGCCATGGTGCTGCACCCGGTGGGGCTGAGAGAGCTCTCCAAAAGATTCCAGCCCTTTTGGTAGTGATACTGCCAATGGTGAGAGCCAACAACCAAGGGACAGCTCACTCCCCAGGGTGAGGGCATTTAAGTCCCAGCTCCTTAGGAAAGCGAATCACCATAGTCCTCCTCTGCAAATTAAACCACTAATGGAAAGGGAGATGCAAAATTTTGAGAACCAGAAGGGAAGAGATCCATAATTTATAGGCACTCAGGAAGTCCTTGTTCTCAGGAGTGCCTCTACATTTAACCTCCACCAGCCTTTACGTGTCTCGAAGAAGATGTGGACACCATGGCAGTGGCTCACTGAAGCCACTGATGTTGGGACAGGAGTACTCAGGGTCTGGGTCTGGTCCTGAGGAGGCTTCAAGGATAGGAGCTTGCTGAGGAGGTAGCATAGGTGCTGTTGGCTGGAAGGAAAGGCTCCCTGCATAAGGCTTTTGGGATGCAGCAGTAAGGAGCACAGACTACACAATATTGAAAAGCACCAGATATCCCAAGCCCTTTAAAGACCAGCCCAGAAAACTTGTATGAACTCTAAACCTGGCACTATGAAGAGTTGGACATGGACAAACCTGTAAGGGGGAAGCAGAAGGCAGCAGCACAGCACCGCCCCTCACAATACCCCTTGGGCTCCAGGGATTTTCAGGCCCAGCAAACTGTTAACCCCCTTTGCCCTTTCAGTCATGTCTGATTCATACTCATCCCCCACATGTAAAACATTTGTTTATTTCTGTAATATATTAAAATGCAGTAACATTCCATACTTGAGGGGGGAGCTTAGAGAGAAGGTAATGACTTACACATGTGCTGTGCTACATTGGATCTTTTCCAGTATCATAAATAAGAGGGAAAGCAAGATTTTACAGCTCAGCCATTAATAAGAACAGTCCACTATCACATATGGAAAAACACTTTAGTCAGTAAAAGCTGACACAACCCTGATGGCATTTAGCTGTTCTGTATGAATCATCTTCATAGAATAAATTCCAAGAGAAAATATTATATCATTAGTTGATTTGTAACCTCGTTGCAGGCAGCTGCAAATAAATTTTTGCGTCCGTGTGCTCTAAAACAGGCTAGCACAGCTCTAGAAATAAGTTAATTAAACTGTAGATACTGGACAAACACAGTTTATCAAGGGTATTCCTTTGCATTACCTGCAGGTAACTCCTTTATTACTTTTTCCCTCCTCTCTATGCTAAGTTGTTTGCAGAAAACTGAACAAGCAGTTCACAGGAATCGGTGCTCTTTTAAGAAATGGGCATAACTTGAAACTTCTTCATAGCATAAAAAACCCCAGCATCCTTGGGAAGCCACTTAAACAGTGGCATGGAAATAGTCTGAAATGAAGGTTCGACCACCATCCAGCTCCCAGGTTTGGGTTAGAATAGTAGAATTATAGAATGGTCACGCTCATGTCTCTATTCCCCACTCCTAGAGGGTAAAGCGTCATCTTTTTTTTCGTGCTTCTGCTGCTACCAGAAGCGCTTTTCAAAAGTGCTCACACAAAATTTCTCTCTGGGCTTGTTCATGGACCATACTCTCCAGTTATCTTCCTTTGCAGTCTTGTGAAACACCAAACCTGCTCTTGCTACCCTGGGGCACCTATAGCATCACAGCTGGGAGCCTGTTTGAAGTAGGCTTCCTCCAAGGAGATGTGTGGCTCTAAGGGGTGGCTCAAGTTTGAATCATCCCCAAAAGCACTAATTTTTTCTCACTGACTTGGGTGACTAAGCTCCAAACACAAGCACCATTACAATGTGACTAGTATAGGGTCTGTCTGCCAGCACCTGCATGGGATGTAAGTGCCTAAACACCTGTGTGGATCCCAGCCCTTTGACCTTCTCAAATAAGATAGTTAAGCTTTATGCCTGCCTATATATGCAACGCTGTTAGTAAAATAAGAGCTCAGAGTCATCAATACTTTCTGTAACTAATAATTAATATTTCTTGCATGCATTTGCCCATGCCTTGGGAGAATCAAAGGACAAGTTTTGCATAAACGTATTAGCAGAACCATAGTCACTGAACTGCTGATTTTCTTAGCACTCAGCGCGTTCCTTTAAACATCCTCCAAGCTGTGCCACTCCAAGACAGCAGTCTCCTTTGAGCACAGTAGATTGCACCACTGTAAGTGCATGCAAAGTCTGAGTCTGAGATAAGACTACACCTGGGGCTCAGCCTTTTCTCACTAACTTGTTCTTATAAGGATATTTCCTCTTTTTAAACTAATAAAGAGGAGGAAAAAATCAAGACTTGAGAAGCTGCCCTCTATGAAATGTACAACTGGTAAAAGACAAGTAGCTTTTAAAAGCCAAAAGACCTGAATTATTGTCTGAGTTTCCAGAAGGAGATGATCACACCCACACTGAGCGCTGATCTTCAACCTGCAGCAAACGGCACAGCAGGCAATGTGCTCATCACCTCTGTTAGGTGCGTTTTGGTGATACCTCGGACTCCAGGCCCAAATCTTTTGTTCCAGCTTGAAGAATGAGCTTGAAGAATGAGTGAATTCAACTGTCCATGCTCCAGAGTAACAAGGGAGTTGGGTTCACCAAATAACAAAAAATGCAGGAAATAGCAGCTGAGGGAGAGAATCTGCTGGGAGGTTTGGGTTTTATGTAGCACAAAAGCAATTCTCAGATATGAGGTGACCTTGAAAGCCATTCAGCTCATTTTGACATGAGCTAATTAGCCCAGCTGGCTCCTGCATGGGAAGGAGTTTATGCCTGTGTGTGTCTAACCTGCACCTTGGATAAAACAACAGGAAATACTAACTCTGTGCCCAAGACATAGATGTGTGGGGAGTAGCAATAGATGGCGGAAGAAGAAAAAGAGAAGGGACATAGCGATGGCACAGATCTTTCTTCCTGCTGAGCCTCCATCTCAGCTTTTGTGCCAAGTCCAGCAGAGTAGGACAGGGGCAGTCCTGCCGTGGACGGACAGCCTTGGGCTGTCAAATGGCTGTTGCTGTAAGTAATCACTATCTGTGCAGCAGAAGCACTGGAAAAAAAGCCAAGCCAAGCATCACTAAGTAACTGTGATAATCATGGGAGAATTACTGTCTCCAAAGTGCTATATAGGTGACAAAAACAGGAACAGAAAGGTTAGGAATATAGACAAAAGTAAATAGGTCAGTCTCTTGGGCCAAGCCATCTAATTCAGTACAAACTTGTTTGAACCCAAGCCAAGAAACTGCTGTCTAGTGAACCTGATATATCAGTGGAGACTGATCTCAGCCACTACCCAAAAAAAGAGTAAAAAAATTCCAAATACTGCTTTTGTTAAATAAGAGAGCTACAGTGACTTCCTAGCCCTATCACATTAGCACTGGGAATTTCATCTGCACAGAGATTGTAGAATATTTTGGGCATCTGAAGCCTTTCAGTTCCTTTTAAGTTCACAGCGTTACTCTGCAATAAGTATGCAGCAATACATTTGCTTGGATATATAATTATATTCTGGTAAGGTTTCCATATAAGGGCATATTATTGATTAAATTAACAAAATAATTTTTCTGTACAATCATCTCTATATTTCATGCCAGACCTCAGATTTATTTTGGATACTACCAACAGGAAACTTTGTTAATGAAATAGAAAAAGGAATCGTATAAATTCTTTCACTACACTAAAGAAAAGATTCCTGAGATTTGCACCCAAATCATATTGGAATTTTGAGAGCTTTGAGCACTTAACGTCTCTTTATTCCTTATCAACATATAGTAGAAAGGAACAAATTAGCTTCCCAGAAATTGCCTGATGATTCTAATACCATTGATGCCAGAGGAAATGTCAAGCAAATCAGTCACCATATTCCAGAGGAATTACTGCCTGTGAAGCAGGCTATTAGACACTCAACCTTCCTGCATGCTGCTTTGCAAGAATATAGGAGCTGGGGATTGACAGGAATACATCAGTTTTTCACCCAGACATTTTCCTCACAAATGTTGCCTAGCTAATTCGTGGGGTAATTCCTCCTCCCTCCCTAACTTATGCAGTTTGTTAAATGCCTGAATGCTCTCCTTCTTTAATTAAGAGTGCAAACTTTGAGAGACAGAAACAATATTCCCTTTGTCTTTGTGCAGCACCACACACAAGAATAGGACTTGATAGGTAATTAGAATAATGACCATAATGGTTTAGCAAACAGAATGAACTCTTGACTGCAATTGCTTGCCGTAGCTATTAAGAGGGTGCTACAGAATCGAGGTCGTTGTCTCTGCAGGTGATCAGTAATTTAACAACAGTGCATTGCACATGGTTTTCATCTCTGTGATAGCCAAGCATGCAGTATATTCTTTATGAATCTAATTGGAACAACTACAAATCTCACTTTCAGGTCATTCAGATAAACAGAGATGTGTACCAGGACTATTGTCTTTCCTCTGGCCAAGTAATAAGTAAGGTGACACTGAAGATTGGTTCAGGGCCTTTGATCTGTAATCCATTAAATAAAATTTATACCTCCTCACTAGTGAGAAGTATTGTTACAGAACCAAGTGGATAATTTCTGAGATGTCTGTGATGACATTTGCTGTTTCTCATGGGATCAGCAGTTTGAATCATTTTGCTTGTCTAGATAGCAGCGGAGAAGAGGGATGACTCTTTCAAACAGGGATAACTGCAATCAAAGGGAAAGAAACATATATTTTGAATTCCTGACCATGGTGTCTTCATCTGTAAAGTTAATGTTTGATAGGGCATGCTCTAATTATCATGATTTGGATAGAAGGTGGATGGAAAATTGGTGTTATTGCCAGAGTCAGAAAGTGGTGGGCAGTAGTTCAGTCCAGCTGGAGGAGTTTGTCAGGTTTTGATTCAGTGGCATGGCCTGACAACAGATTGCCTCATCAGCGAGGTCACCAGTGGTACTAAGTCAGGAAGAGCAGTCAGTAAATTCTAGAGCAGGGCCATTGTGCACAGGGACCTAAGGAAGCTGGAGAAGTGGTCCAACAGGAACATTATGAAGTCAAGCAGAAGAAATGTGAAGTCCTGCCCACCAGGGGAATAACTCTGCACCAGGGGAGGCTTGGAGCAGGCAGCTGGAATGCGGCTCTGCAAAGAAGGACCTGGGGGTCCTGGTGGCTAGCAAGGTGACCATGAGCCAGGAGCACCTTATGGCAGCAGAGAAGTTCAACATCACTCTGGATATATGAGCAGGAGTGCAGCCAGCCATCTTCCCTTTGCTCCTCATGCTTCATGTTGGATTAGGAGTCCCGCAGTCCATGAGCTGGTCTGCATTTGCAGGCATATTACACATTTACACCATCCATCAGATGCTACTCTGTGTGGCAATTTCCCTCTGGTTTCATCAGGTGCAGTGTCTGATCGGACTCCTTAACTCATCCCAGTGGGTAACGAGGAGAGAGAGCTGTGCAGCAATCTGTGCTTGCTCAGCCTGCAGATTCCTTTTGCACGAGCTAAGATTGGGCACAGAGCTCTTAAATAAGCTCTTGAACTTTCCATTCCCTTTTTGGGCTAGTTTATCCCGGAGGCTGAGGCAATTAACTACCTAGCTCCTCTCAGCGGGGCCGGAAGGGGGGGTGGGGCATCTTGCAGACTCTGTCCTTCAGACACGGTCAAAGAATCACAAAATGGGCCAGGCTGGAAGGGACCATGGTAGGTCATCTGGTCCAACCTCCCTACTCAAGCAGGGTCATCCTAGAGCACAGTGCACAGAATTGCATCCAGACAGTTCTTGAATATCTCCAGTAAGGGAGACTCTGCAACCTCTCTGGGCAACCTGTTCCAGAGATTACACATCTCTGCTGTAGACAGCAGGCCTGGCTTTGGCTGACATGGGAATTTGTGCCTATTTCTCATGTGTGAGACAGGGAATAAACCTCTATTCATATCTACCACCAATGGGATGTCACAAAAAATATCAGACTAATGAGGCACTTTGTAACAAAACCCAGTTGAGACTTTTGTTTTGGTCAAATCAGTCTCAATTTTAACAATTCCCTGTGGCTTGTACATGCTTGTGATTATCGTGGGCGTGAGTGCGGTCACTGACTCCAAACACTGCCCTCCGTTTGCATACCCCAGCTTGGAGGCATTCAGTCATAAACCCCATATCTGCCCTGAATCTGCAAATGGGAGTTAGCAAGTTCTCACGTGCAAATGCAGAGAAGTGGAAAGCATTCAAACCCACTTGGGTATGCTTGCATAAACCTTTTATGGCACACACTAACAGTTTGCAATTAAGTGAAAGGAGGAAAATCTAGACAGAACAGAGAAATGAGCTTATTTTAAGGTACCGCTGCCTTTTACTGAGAGAGGTGTGTGAAACAGGTCAGGAGAATGGCTTCCTAAAAGTACCCATCCCTGCCCATTGACTAAGATGTGTGACCAGGTCTGATGAGATGGCCCACCCAGTAATAGATTTTACTGGAAGATGAAGAGAGACAAATAGTACCTCAGTCCCTTGAGAATCCTGTAGTGTCAGCCCTTAAAGGATTCCAGCAGGAGTGCCTATGTCCCACCACAATGGTCTACACTCAGGTGAGATGTCTCTCTGGCTTGCCATTGGTGTGGGTCTTCTGTCAACTTTGGACAACAGCTTCAGTGGGTGCCTGCAATATCAGCATCAGCTAAGGGCCTGAAGGAGGCAGGCTGCTTCCCAGCCACTGCCAGTCCAAAATGAAGCTAAAAGGAGAGCTTTATCAGCCTTTTAGAATCATAACTTGTATATGGGATATGACCCAGCAAGACAAGCCAAGAACCAGAAAAGGTCAGGACTGTAGCTGGAGTTACTGGAAAAGCCCTCTGTCCACTGATGACCCAGTCCTTTAAAGCATTTGCCACATATGTAGCCCCTTATTCAAGGGGTTAAATTGTTTCTTTGACTGTGCACAGAGGACAAGGTTTGCTGGATTGCATCTCTTCTCGTAGAAAGATTCACTGTGCTCAGCACTTTGTTATGGCATCTTGAATGCAAATCATACAGTAAAAGTTGCAAAAGTAGTTTGTACTATAAAGCCTTGCTTTCACGGCGTGCCAAAAATGTTGCCTTTTCAGATGGGGTGTTCCAAGGATGATTGCCATCCAAAGGTCACTGCTAAAAAGTCAGAGCAAAAGGATTTGGTTAGTTGTGAGCTGTGATTGTCCCTGTATGTGATAGGAATTCACTCATTTTCAACTTCCTCTACCGTCCTTGGAAGCATGTACCACAGACTGGTGTGGTAAAGCCCGAATATGGGATAACATGAGCCACCGGGATGAGTTGATGGATCAATCATTATGTTCTTGAAACTCTGTCACATTTATAAGCATCATTGTGAACCCAGGACCAAACCTGAAATGGCAGGGAAATTAAAGTCTAGACATTTTTCAAATCTTTCCTGATAAGGCTGCATATGAGACATTGGCTTGTCTGACAGCATGAACTTTAAGGCGACATCACATACAAAGCACCTTTCAACATTGCATCCTTCCAATGGAAATCATCAGTCATTCTAAAAAGACTTGAAAATGGCTTAAATGCTTTAAGCACCTAGAAGACTTAATAGGGATTTAAGTTGGCTCTAATGCTTACATTGTGCTACCTCAAAGATTTAAGGCAGCTTAAATGCTTATGTGCCTTAAGAAGTTAGGGTAACAATCACTTTGTCTTCACAAAGCCCAAATAATCAGGATTTGTTTGGTGAAACACTTCAGGGAGGTCTTCAAATCACATCTTTTCTGAGACTACTAGAGACCTCTTCGTAAAGGGTGACCTGGTGGCACCTGCCTAGAGTTCTGCCTGCCTACCTAAATATCCACCACTTTGGCCTGGCACCCAGCACCTCAGTATTTAAGGTTTATCCCATCCAAGCATGTACAATGCTGAGTGCCTGAGAAAAGCTCTTATCTCCTTCTTGTTCCCGTGGGAAACTGAGGCACTGTTAGACTGAGGGATTTGCCCAAGATGTCATAGGAAGCCTGATGCAATGCAGAAACTTGAAGCCGGGTCTCCCACCCACCAGGTTCCGTGGGTACTGGGTCTCCCTCCAACCATAACAGCTGTACTGACTTCACAACACTGGTTTCTTTTCTTTTAAAGCATGACCCTTAACTCAGCTCTGTGGGCAAGAATGCACCAATGGGCATTTGGACTATTATTCCTCTAACTTGGGGCAGCCCGCTACTGCGGTACCTGTCTATTTCCCTGTGGCCAAAAACCCATTTCTGCTTTAACCTCAGTCTCCCTCCCCTTTCTGCTTTATCATACAGAAGCCATGAATGCATTTTTTGCCATTTGGGTGGAGCATCTTCTGAGAATTTTTCTCTCTTTCTCTCTGAGAAGCCAGTTCTATTCGGGAACTTTTCCTACTGCTGGAGTTTGGGACTGCACTCTGGACATGAACCTAGGCAACCAGCCCTGTTTCAGTAGGGTACTTGAACTAGATGATCCCCAGAGATCCTGTCCAACCACAACCATCTTGGTATACTGTGATGTGTCCCACATGCCTCAACATCTCCTCCTCTGAGTATTTTCAAGTAATTCTAGAGGAAGCTAATTTCTAGTGCCTAGTTTTACTAGTTGACAGTGATATTCCACAATATCTGTTGGATAATGACTGCAGTAGGCCCAGAGAGAAGAGCACACATCATGGGATGGGAATGTGGTGGGCTCAGGAGGCACAGCTCTGGGAGTAATCACTGGCAATAGTCCCTGTTTGCATGCACTTATTTGGACATACAAAGCCACTTCGTCCCCTTCTCTGACACATTCTCTGGCTTGCTCTTCTCAGAAATATCTTTTATATAAAACAATCAGTGCAGCCCCACAGAGCAAGTTTGGCTCTAGACACAGACAAAGTGGATGGATACCTATAGGAGAGGGTTGTCTTGAAGCAGGGAGGAGGGAAGGGGCTAGCTCAAGGTCTGGGACCTGGCTCTTCATTTTGCCTGTGTCAGAGCCCTGGAAACCAAAGAGGCTGCTACTGATGCTGCTGAAGGGGAAGCTGGGTTGTAGAGATGAGCAGGGGCACAGACTCCCAGGGCAGCAGGAGCTGCTCTGCTCAGCACCCTTGACCCATGAGCAGACGTAGCAATCTCAGCTCTCCCTCTAGACTTCTTCTTATTGGTTTTTTTTCCCTTACCGCTGCATTCAGCCTTGACCTGACCTGTGCCCCTGATCCTTGGAGTAAAAATGTTCATTTTTGCATGTAGTGCTGCATAGCTTAACCTGGTAGTGCCTCAGGTTGAAATTACTGGGCCAAATTCCCTAATACACGAGTGTTTTGCTTCTCACATTGTTCCTCCGCAGTATTTCTCCCTGAGGCCAGCAGAGCTATACCAGTCCAGCCAGGGGCACATTCAATGCACTGAAGTTCATTCATTAGAAGTTTGTTCTTCATCCTTGCCAGTTCAAAGGCAGGGGGACAGGGAAACGCTTGGGTCTGCACAACTGATTTGCTGTTGCCTGGCTGGCTGCTGAAACAGCACAGTGCAGAAAGATTCCCATGGGATTAACCATGCATTCAGCGTGCCGGGAGTTCTCACAGCTTTTAGGATGGGGGAAACATCCTTACAGGCAGCAAGACATTCACAGAGCCCAGCCAGAATGCCCCAGCAAGGATATGACTTGCTCTCTGTGGGCATCACAAGCAAGACTTTGTCAATATTGCTTGGACCAAAGCATTTGAGCTGAATTGTTTTGTATATGTTGCTTTGAATATGCTACCAAGAAATGGCCCTTTTCTGGCTTTTCTCTAGTGCCTGGTACACATCCCGTTCCTCCAGCAGGCCTCAAATTAAGAGTTACATGGAAAGCATTGGCATCGTGAATAGCCACAGCACAAATTCCTCGTGTCAGGTCTTCTGTAACTTATGTCCACTTTGTGCCAAATGGCACCGGGAGCTGCTTTTCTTCTGAGGGGAGGTTTCAAACGTAAGACAACTATTTGGGTATGTAAATGGGGTATGTACAAACTTTCCATATTTAATTTTAGTTAATATTTAATAATGGTCTCATAACAATAATAAGATATCTTCATCTTTACTGTTAGAGTTTCACTTTAAAATTACCTACCACTCTGATATTACTAAATTTCCTGTCTTTTTTTTTTAAGTAAGAGCTTTGGAGGAGCAAGAAAGTGGTGAGCACAGATGCTTATCATAATGGCCTTACTTTTCTGTATTTGAACATAAAAGATAGACATCCACTGTGTGGGCTGAGTAACAGGTGATACACATTCAAGTAAATATATACACCTGAAGAGGAATGTGGAAACTCTTCTAGGGTTTATTTAACACAGTAGAGAACTGTGAGGTTACTACCCATCCAGAAAAACTAGAGAAACTAGCTCCAATCCTTTACAAAAAAACCAGATGAATAAGGCTTTGAGTGTTTTCAAAAATGATGGAGAAAAGTGAGGGCTCTAAACAACTTATTGCCTTCAAATGTTGCTGCTAAGCTGCATGAGTTGGGAACCAGTTTCATTTTGAATAGTGCCTTTCATGCAAATCACATCTCTGTATGCTTCAAGGCTCTAATTAGAGTGTTATGACCAAAAGAAAAAGAGAAATCAGAGATATGAGCAACTGTGGGTTTAGATAAGCTTTGAGTAAGATGGGAGAGGCAGTGAAGCAGAGAGCTAATGTCATCTCCCAGTAGGGGTCAAGAATTTAAGCTCAGGGTATGCAGGATGGGTGGGCCCCAAAGGAATGCCAAATGATTTAAAATAGCAGAAGGAGCTAATGTACAGGATGACCTGCCATGGGGGAGAACACAAGCAGCTGGTAGAACAAGATTTTTTGCCGTCTTTTGTTCAAATGAGTTACAAAAGGCTGGGAAAAATACTCAGAAGCGAATGCAGAGGGGATAGATTTGTGCAGACTTCTTAACTCGGTCGTTAGATGGGCTGTCTTCTAGAGCATACTCCTGTGTGATTAGTTCTTGAATTAATTACAAAAATAACAAGTGGCCCATCCTCTCTGTGGTCAGTGCTCTGAACCTCATTAGCATCAGCGCACAGCCCATTAGCGAAGGAATTGCAACATCAAACCCTCCAAAGGCTTGCTGGTGAGCAGGATGAGATCTGTGAGCCTTTAGCAAGCATCCCAGGGGATAAACACCTAGGCCTGTAAGGATCAGACAGCGTGGCATATAGGAAGGAATTCATGGACCATCTAGACCAATGGACAATACCAACAAATTTCAGCAAGCTTGCTTTTTTAATCACACTGGAGAGCGTTGGCATTGCTTTGAACTGCCTGATGCTCATAGTCTCAGGATGTGCTGTTTCTCAAGGGCCAGTAAGAGGGAACTTGCAAACTGCTGATAGTATGCAGTAATGCATTTTGCATTACTGCAAAAGTATGCAGTAATGTTTGGCTTCGCAGCTTATTTTCTTAAGAAAATGGTTTGGGGTTGTATTTTCCCCCTGAATTTTTACACGTAACTACATTAGTATAATGACTCATGTCTGTGCATTTACAAAGAAGCAGATTCCAAAGGAGTTTATGGATTTGTCATCCAAGTGCCGAATCTCTGAGAATGATACTTTCACATCCTTATGAGATACTGTATCTGCTCATGGAGACAAAACTTGTTCAGCTTTTCCAAAGGAGTGAATAAGAGTCATGTGTATTGTAACCCTTTGCAGGACTTGATGGGCAGTAGCAAGGGCTGGGTTTGTAGTGCCCAGTAGTAAAGGTACTACAAACAGTCCAGTTTGAGCTCAGAACCAGCAACTTGGGAAAAACAGGTTATGCTGTCTGATGGACAGTCATTCTCAAAACATTCCCAAAAGGGAGTCAGGTAACAAGAAAGGCACTTATTAAAGTGAAACAAAGGAAATTTGAACAAGGTAGGTGAACAGCATTGTAATAACAGATGTCTAAACTGTGACACTTCCTCTTTCTTTGGAATATAACTGCTTGGCAGTTTCCCCACTCCTGTGTAACCTTCACTGATGGTTTCAGAGTTAGTCTTGCAGGGTAGCAAGGACTTACTCAGCTGCAAATTTGTGCTCTGCCCTGTGGCCCTTGCTGCTGCTGCTCCAGCAAAGATGCTACAGTGTCTCTGCTTTGCAGCTCAAATGCTGAAAGCTGTGGGATTAGATTGGGGCACCCAGCTCTGCCATTCAGGCCACCAGGCTTCTCATGTCACCCGGGAGCAATGAAGACATGCTGGGTTTGGGCCCATTGACCTGTGGGAACTTCTGGGCCTCCAGGGGGATACATGGCAGGAACACTTTTGCTGGGGTCTCATCCATCAGATTTACATGCATATTCACTGTCTAAAGAGAAGCTCTTCAAAATGGGAATTTATTTGGCTTCCTGTAGCATGTGCACTGCATCTCCACCTGACTGCAGAGGTTTGCTAAGGACATAGATCCCATCCCACTACTTAAATCAGTTGAGGTATTTGCTTCCAGAAATGTTTGGTGCTAGAAGAGGATCCTAGAATCAGGTACATTTGGAATACATAACTCATGAATTTTTTTCCTGCTAATCTTTGGCTCAGTTATGGCAGTCAAGGTGCACATTTTTCTGAAAAAGCAGTGTTTCTTTTTGGGATGTTTATACCCATCAGCTTTCATTTTCATCTGATGTCACTTTGCTCTTGTGTTAAATAAAAGGAAATAATGTGTTCAGCTGAAAATCTCTGTGCTTCTTCAGCTGACATATTTTATATTATCTCAAGTCATTCTGTCAGATTCCTTCATATTTACCATCACTGTCACCTGAACCTTTTCATCTTTCAGTCTCGTCTGCTCCTCACATCTTTTTATTGCTCTTTCTAGACTCCTTCAGACTATCTTGGCCTTATCTCCGAAGTGCCTCACAGTTTTTTCTAGTTTCAATTAACCTGGACAAATTGATGTCTTCAGCATATTTCCTTTTCTCTTCCCCTCCTCCTGCTCTGCCCACCAGAGCACCTGTAACCATGTGCTTCCTTTGCCATATTGCAAGTGAACTCTTGCTTTACATACTTGTTGGCAATTTTTGTCCATGACTAAATTTTACCCACATACCTGCTCAGTTTTTGAATCAGTATTTTTAAAAAGCTACTAAGAAGGTAAATCTGGTTTTGAATCAGTTCTTCTCTTTGCTGCAGAGGAGCTAATAGATGATGGGAGAGGCAAAGCCTGCCCTCACCAAAGCCGTGCCATCCTGCTGCTGTCCTGCTGTATTCACCAGGTTGTTTTAAAGCAGTGTTCCAGCTATCAGTTCTGCCAGTGCTTCCTGTTACTGATTCAAGACTTCTGGTCCACAGCTTTTATTTTCCAGGCTGGTGCAATCTGATTTCTATTTTCCACACTGGTACTGTGCTTTGGAGGGTCCTAACAGTCCAGAGAAAATTATCCCAAATTTCTTTAGGACTTAGGGGGGATGTTTTTACTGGCAACTCAGCCTTGTGTTGATTCCAGCCCTTGGTTGTCTGATATGTGGTGCAAGAAGAAGGGTAGAAAAAAAGCCTGATCTTCCAAAATGTTCTGGCTTTCAGGTTGGGAAATTATATCTGAGGTCCTGCCTCAAAGGCCATCCACAAGAGCTTGGAGTTGTGATGGAGAGTGCTTCTGGAGGGAGAGGCAGCTGCCCAGAGGGCTTCTGCAGAAGCAGCACCTCCTGGTGATCAGAGTGCTTGGCTCCACCTGGGACCAAGGAGGACGCGATCCAACACAGAGGTGAGAAGAGGACTGACAAATGTCACCAGGCTTTGCTGGAAAGATAGGCCACATTTGCTTCACCCAATGCATTCTATCTGTCATGATCAATGACAAACGCTTACCAGTTCCTCAGGTATTGCTTCTTTCAGCCTATCAGTTTTAACCACTTCTCCTGATGAATTCACACATATTGAACTGGGTAGGGGATATACCAGCAACAGTGGAAAACCCATGGCTGGAAAAACCCTGAATCATGGTTTCTTAGTGAATGCACACAAAGGATAGAACATCACGAGAAAAGGGGCTCTTCGGTGTGGTTTGTGGTTGTGCTCATAGGAACAAGGGGCATAAGCAAGAACTACTGTGTGATAGCTGGAATTTACCAACCAGAGACTCTCACACAGGGCCGTTTACCCTGTGAAACACTTTAAGATAGAACACTTTCCCACAGAACACAGCAGAAGCCGTTCAAGGATGTTCCTGCTCTAACTTTATAATTTCTGTTAATATAAAAGTCAAAGACACAGAACATTGAAACAATCCCTTCACTGTGTGATTGTTCATGAGTATATGCAGATGGCATGACTGCCCTTGTGCTGGGGTAATGACAGACAATTTAGCCCTTATTTGTAACCTGTTCTTAAAACCTAGCCCTATATACACCTCCTGGTTACATGGTTATTGCAGTATAGGATTGTGTTTCTCTCAGTAAGAAAGAAATAGAATTCCCTCTGTCTAGTTGACAGTCTCTTTCTGCAAGACAGATACAGAGGACTGGTACAACGAGTGAAAACTCGTTGTTGCTGTAGTATTCAAAGGCTTTGGCTTTGCTACATGTAAATAAATAGCTGAAATATTCCATCAGTCCAGTAGCACATAGAGTGAGAAAAATGTATGACCAGATAATTAAATGTCTTGTTTTTAAATACGAAACAAAGTGTTTTTCAATGGAGGCTGCTAAACCAAGTGCCCTTGCTTGTCTGACATGCTTTTGGGGCTGTGCTTGGTATTTTGTGACAAATGATTGTGTGAGGATTTTGCTGGATATGAACACTGAAAAAAAATTTGTTTTTTTCACTGTTCTGGCTTACTCATCCCACCTATGACTTTTCCAGTCCTGTTGAGAGCCTTAGAGACCATGGGTAACCCCATCCAGCTCTGCCATGGGTCAGCATGGAGAAGAAACAACACACAGGCAGCTCCTCATAGGCACAGGTATTTATGTCATTCCCCTGTGGGATATAGAGGAAGTAAAGGAACAATTCTTCACCTTCTCTAGCGAAAAAAGTGCTGGCCCTCCACTTGAACACTCTGAATTGCTCAAAAACAGCCTCCAGGACTAAGTGCAAGATTCTGGAATTTGAGAATGAACTGTGCACAAAAAATCGAAACTCTTCCTCAAGTGGCCTTTTGCATTACAACCTACACAGTATCAAGCATTTTATTTTATTTTATTTTATTATGTTGTGCAGCAAAACTGGCCAAACCACTAATTAAGTAATTAACCTTAGGAAGATAAACAGGACACAGAAAGAAGAGAAAACAGCCAACTGTAAAGGACAGTTGTGACTTACTAATCTACTATAATTCTTTGCACATCTCAACAAATAAAAGCAGATGTACCATTTTGGTTTGGATATTTATGAATGAACAGTACAAAAAACAAACCCCAAAGAAGGGTTAAATAGTGAGATAACAAAAATTGCTAATTATGCTTTACTTCCAGATGAGTAAAGGCTGTAGGGAATTATGCAGGGACTTAACAACTCATAGTCACTAGAGCAGCACAGTGCTATATGAAATCCCCAGATACCAAAGGCAGCCTGATGCGTGCTGAGAGGAATGCCAGGAATACTCAGGCATATCTCACACACAGTTTGACATGCATCAAAACCAGTCTGAAAACAAAAGCAAAGGGACTCTCCTATTTTTCTTTCATGCTGCCTCAAAGCTTCCTATCAGTCACACAGCTGCCTCCTACGAATGTCTTTTGATTAATACATTTTTTTCCAAAAGTAGCAGAGAATAATCTGCTCATACTGCTCTCCTTTGTGGTCCTGTGTCTGACTCTGCCAATTTATACCTTGAGCTTGGAGGGTTCACTCGATACATCTGCAAAACCTGGCTGCGTCAGTCCTGCTCCACTGGCCATGACTACTGGCCCAGCACAGTGATACGAATAAAGTTGCATGAAATTGGAGCACAGTAATTTGAAAAAGGATCTAAGGATTTTTTTTTTAATATGTTGCAGTATTACCTAACTATCTTGGACCGCTATGCCATTAAAAATCACTGGGATTTATGGCCCTTAATGAGTGGCTTAGAAATGAAAGTCTGGTATCCTTTCTTTCTTACAAAGTAAGTTTTTATCTCATTTCTCCAGTGTCACAAACCAGTTGTGAAGAGGAAAAATAAGAGAGCATCATCTGAAATATTACTCTCTAATTGTTCCCTTAAATATTTCTCGCATTTGCATTTGAAATATTTGTCTCCAATTACACTAGCAATTGGGCAGGAGGGTAGGTGGATCCTGGCTCAATGTGAGGTGACAATTCTCCTTATTCCCAGGAAAACTTGCTTGGCTGCATTCACCGCTTACACCAGATACTTTATGATCCCCCTAAATTCCAAATTATTGAGCTGTTTTCCAGCTATTTGGGCCTGTTATGCAATGGCAATCCCAGGAAACCCCAGGTTCAGAGCAGAACCACACCTGGAGTGGTCGAGAGACAAACAGCTGCGACTGGGAATTTGCTCCTGAGCTTCCCATCTTCTTTTCAACCCTTCTGCAGCCTTATAAGCAGAGGGGAAAAAATTCTCCGCTGGGATGCTGGATTCTCTGTCCGGCTGACAGGCGTAATCTGGTGCACATCACAGTCCCAGATTGAAGATCGCATGTGATCCCCGACAGCCTCAGTATCTCCCGCCAGCTGCCTCCACGGGCAGAAGTGAGTATGTTAATAAACACCCAAATGAAAGGAAGTTGTTGGGTTGTAATTAACATATGCCATTAGTATCTGTCGCTTTGGCCAGCCGCAGCAGACAGGCTGAACCCATACATACAAATGAGTGTCTGCCTGAACTGCGGGGAGGGGAGGGAGAGATGATTTCATTGTGAGCGTCTGGTGCTGTCAGCAGCTTTAAATCACACGGGTACTTACTAACAAAAACAGTAACGACCATTGTGTCCCGGAACAATAATACGGCCTTTAAAACCTTGTTTTATTCAGTAAACAGTTCTAAATGTTTGCTCCCTCTCTTCTTTTCGCCAGAGATGCTTAATTTAAAAGACATTCCAAGGGAGAAAAATAGAGGTCTGGCCCACCAAAGGCATTTTCGACCTGGTTCATCTGCACCTATGGCCCTTTCGCAACGCCTCCTGGCGCCGCTGCCAGCGGGACAGGTGATGGCGGCAGTTCCGTGGGAATCACATCAACCCACTTCTGATTAACATCACCAAGGGTTTCTGGAAGGTCGATAACGAGCCCAGAGCCTCCCACGCTGGCTGGGATTGTTTCGCTGAAGGGGTGATGGTACTATTCTGCTTTCATTACCAATAATTACCTTTGTTGGGCTGTGCACTGCCTACCTCACCAATTCCTCTCTCTTAGGGTGCTCGAAGATTAAAATGCACAGAAAAGCCCCTACCCCTTGGCACTGCCAGAGACCTCCCTGTTAATTGCTATTGCTCTCTTCTTGCTCCAAAGAGATGTGTCAGGAACTGAAGGCTTAGCAGGTTTTATCCTCTCTAAAAATAAAGTCTCTGCAAATTCAATAAATAATGATAATTTGTAACCCCCAAATATATTGTTGGAAGTTAATTGTAATTCTTTTTTTTTTCCACAACCGTCTTAGTCTTCCTCTATGTTTTTAAATGTTTATTTACATAAGCAATTAGTTCAAGGACCACCACTACCAAACCCACTAGATCTAGGACTGCAAACGTGATTCTGCTGAATTGCTAAACTGCTGCAAAAAACAACAAAGTTAGAAGCATCTGGGCTGTGTTCCAAAACATGGGACTTATATGATCACATTCTGCATCTTGGTTCAGTCTGACAGAATATTTTCCTACTTTTTGAGTTAAAAGAGCTTTAAAGGTCTCTGTGGGAGTTTCTCTTTGGAGGTATTTGAGATGGCAGATGATAATTAGATATTTCTATAGCACAGAAATTATTTTCTTTGCATTTCCCAGTTCTCAGGCAGAGCTGTGGTCAGCAACCCCGTCTGACTCAGCCTCTCATCTTCCTGCTTTTATAACCCCACAGTTCTCCTATTTATTGACATTTTTAAAAAAAAGTTTTACTGCCTCTGAAAAAATCTTGTTCTGTTGTCCTTGCTCCCAGCTTTCTTCAGCAAAGCTGCTGCTGTCTCCAGTGGAACTTGTGTCCAAGTAGGCACTGCAGAGAAACCATAGGATTCATCCCTGGGCAACAGGTCCAGCAGGACGCAGCTGATGCTCCCCAAAATGGCCTGGGAAAAGGCTCTTCAGCTAGCCCTGCTCCGGGGGAAAAGAAAAAGTCCATATAGGTGAGGGAGTTGACAAAGGAATTGTTCCATTTGATGGTTTTCCTGAACATCAGCCCTTAGAAGCAGTTGTGGCAGTATATCCTCCCCTGCATGCAGGGATGGACCAGCCAGCTTGGATGTGCCCAGTGTCACCACATGCACAGTGGAGCTCCAAAGTGGTTTTTTTTTCTCCAGGCTTTACACCTTCCATCTTATCCCTGAATGTAATCCCCCTATTTTCCTTCTGCTTTACATCATGTGGGCAAGAAGCCGGTACAGCCACCCTGCATCATCGGGACTATGCCATGGTTGTCCTCGCCATCCTTTACTGTACCTACACAAGTCAGTGCCATCTACTGAAAACAAGACCCAAGCTGACACCCAGATCTCTTCAAGGACCCATCATTAGGTCCTGGCCCTACCTGGCCCCTCACTTCACAGGGGATCAGAGGGCTGCAGCCCGTATGACCAGGCTTGCTTTGGTGCCCCTGCATCACTGCATTGCAAGATAGCACTGGAGTAATGTCTTCAGGTGGGGACCTCAATATGCTGTCATATTTTTGGATGGAGAAATATCCCTGTAGTGTCACATCATAAAGGTACCACCTCTTGCTAAAAGATTTCAACAGCATTTTTTTCTATCTTCAAAAGTGGGTTAGGAAAAAAGTACTGCACTGAGCACCTGCAGCTAGAGTCTTCTGAAGTCTTCACCCAGCCTGAGAATAGAAATCAGAAGCGTTTTTTAACATCAAGAAAAAGGAAATAGTCTTATACTGTGGGTGTTTTCCCCCACATGAAGTCCCACTACTTGCAGCAGGATTCCAAGGGAGAAAATAAGACATAAGCAGGAGATATACGAGGTGGAAGCAGGGGCAGGCCCCCTTGGAAGAATATAAGGATATTATCAGAGTATGCAGAAAAAAAAGTAAGGCCAAAGCCCAACTGGAATTAAATCTAGCTAGAAATGTCAAGGATAACAAGGAGAACTTCTTCAAGCACATCAACAACAAAAAGAATACTAAGGAAAATGCAGGCCCACTACTGAATAGAAAAGGGACTATTCAACAGAGGTTGCAGAGCAGGCTGAGATACTACTATATGTCTTCTTGCTTCAGTCTTCATGACCAAGGCCAGCCCTCAGGAATCTCTGACCCAGGAGACCAGGGAGACGGTCTGGAGAAAGGAAGATTTCCCCTTGGTTGAGAAGGATTGGGTTAGAGACCATTTAGTCAGCCTTACTGTCCACAAGTCCACGGGCCCTGATGGGATGCCTCCATGAATGCTGAGGAAGCTGGCAGATGTCATTGCTAGGTCACTCTCAATCACCTTTGGAAGGTCGTGTCAATCAAGAGAAGTGCCTGAGGACTGGAAGAAAGCAAATGTCACTCCAATATTCAAAAAGGGCAAGAAGGAGAACCCAGTGAACTACCAGTCAGGCAGCTTCACCTCAGGCCCTGGAAAGGTGGTAGAGTGACTCATCCTGGAGTCCAGGTAAATGGATGGATGGAAGGATAGATGGATGGATGGATGGATGGACTGACAACTAAGAATATTCTGTGAAGCGGTTCATGAGCCAGCAGTGTGCCCTTGTAACCAGGAAAGTCACAGAATCACAGAATCAACCAGGCTGGAAAGACCTCTGAGATCATCAAGTCCAACTCATGACTCAACACCACCCTGTCAACTAGACCATGGCACTAAGTGCCACATCCAGTCTCTTCTTAAAAACCTCCGGGGACGGTGAATCCACCACCTCCCTGGGCAGCCCATTCCAATGTCTGTTCACTCTCTTTGTAAAGAATTTCTTCCTAATATCCAACCTAAACCTCCCCCGGCACAGCTGCTGGTTGCCTGGGAGAAGAGACCAATGCTCACCTGGCTACAACCTCCTTTCAGGGAGTTGTATAGAGTGATGAGGTCTCCCCTGAACCTCCTTTTCTCCAGGTTGAACAACCCCAGCTCCCTCAGCTGCTCCTCGCAGGGCCTGTGCTTCAGTCCCTTCACCAGCCTCATTGGCCTTCTTTGGACACTCTCCAGCACATCAGTGTCCTTCCTAAACTGAGAGGCCCAGAACTGGACACAGTACTCAAGATGCAGCCTCACCAGTGTCAAGCATAGGGGCAGAATCACTTTCCTGGTCCTGCTGGCCACACTGTTCCTGATCCAGGCCAGGATGCCATTGGCCTTCTTGGCCACCTGGGCACACTGCTGGCTCATGTTCAGCTTCCTGTCAATCCAGACTCCCAGGTCCCTTTCTGCCTGGCTGCTCTCCAGCCACTCCGTCCCAAGCCTGTAGGGCTGCATGGGGTTGTTGTGGCTGAAGCGGAGGACTCAGCACTTGGCCTTGTTGAACATCATTCCATTGGAATCAGCCCAACTCTCCAGCTTGTCCAGGTCCCTCTGTAGAGCCCTCCTGCCCTCCTACACTCCCCCCAGTTTGGTGTCATCTGCAAATTTGCTGATGGTGGACTCAATTCCCTCATCCAGATCATCAATAAAGATATTAAACAGGACTGGGCCCAACACTGATCCCTGGGGGACACCACTAGTGACCGGCTGCCAACTGGATACAGCACCATTCACCACCACTCTCCGGGCCTGGCCCTCCAGGCAGTTCCTAACCCAGCAGAGAGTGCCCCTGTTCAAGCTGTGGGTCACCAGCTTTTCCAGGATGCTGGGGTAGAATAGGTGATTCTGTAAAAATTCATTTATTTTAAACCAAATTCTCAGATCAAGACCTAAATCCAAGGGAGCTTTGTGGTTTCATTGGTTTTATCCACAAAACAACCCATTTTCTGTGTGTTGTGAATTTTCTTCAATCTTTTGATGATGTTATTTTGACTTGGGAAGCTGTTTCACCCAGAAGCAGTTGTTCAGATACATGGAGTTCAAAGGCACAATAAGAAGTTGCCAGTGAAAAGTTCCATTAGGAAGCAGATTTAATCTTAAAATATGTATATTCATCATTGCTTAATGTATTTAGTGCTGTGCCAAGGGCAACCCATTATGTGAGGTGGTGATACAGCTCCATGCTCTCCCTTGCATGAAACTTCCATCAGTCTGAGCGAGGGCTGCCTCTGTACTTCTGCCTCTTCCATCCTCATGCTCCCATTGCCTCTGTGGGCCAGCACTGACATGTGCCTGGCCCCATGGTGTGCACCTGCAGCCCTTTAACCATCAAGAAATATCCCTGCAAGGAATGGGTAGTTGTTTTCTGCCAGTCTGACTCAGTGGCTCAGTGGTTCATCCCACCCTGTACTGCTGATGGAGAGGGGACCAAAGTGCCACAGAGCCTGGGCTTCTCATGGAACTCCTGTGTGATGCCCTTGGCTTCTGTGGGCTTGTTTCACGCTCCAAGTTAAGCAGTCTTAAATGGGAGATTCATAGGATCAGTCCTTACATTTCTGCCCTGTGGTTTCCACAGATTACAGTTTTTCAGGTTTCTGGGGAGCAGTTTGACCATGTTGAATGCAGCACCAGGGAGGAAGCAGGTCTGTTAGCTTCAGAAAGGGTTCCATGTTTACTTTTCCTTTATTTTGCATATATTAGAGTATCTCAATGTGTTTCTCCATCCAAATTTTTGGCATAGCTGAAAATACACATTTATAATTCCAAAGGTTATGAATGATAAGCCCTGATGCACTGAAAACTAAAACAACCATGCTTTTCCTTAATATCAACCATCTGCTAGAACCAGATGACAGGCAGGCACATATCAGCTTTCTTGAACTGATGCACCTCCACAGGAAACTGCACATAAAGCCCTATTTGCTAATCTGGAGACAAAAGCTTCATCTCCTGTGTTTGCCACCTTTCTGAGAATGAACCTCTCAGCCTCTGCTCTGGGGCATTGCCACCTGGACCCTTGCTGGACACCCTTCAGGCCTGGTGTCCCCAGTACCCTCGGGGTGGGGTGGCCACTGTTTTCGTGGGCAGATCCCAACACTTGAAAAGTCAGGGTGACAGCACCTTCCCCACAAGATGCCACCTCTACTGCACCACCAAGAGCTGTCAGTATGGTAGACAGCTCAAAACAAGGCCAGATGTTTCCGTCACAAGGAAATCAGGTTTTCTCCCGAAACTAATCTTTTACTGTAGTTGTTTTAATCTTCTTTACATGAAAAAGGAGACTTCAGAAAGAAGGATAAAATAGTTCCCTTTAGGCTTTTTAATTTCATTAGAGGAAACCAGAAGGTTATGGAGTCTGGTATAAGAGGCAAAGCAAGACAAAAATACAGCATTTTCAGTACTGACATCTTTTCTTTATTAAGTTCTTTGTTGCTGTGAAGAAAAGTTGAGGGTCTTTGTGATTTGTTTGCATTTCTGTAACACAATCATGTATCTAGTGTCCAGCTCCTAAGACTCACAAATTAAGTGCAAGTATCACTTGACAAATCACATAAGGCATCATTGTCTGGAACCACAGGATTGCATGAAAATATTATATTTGACTTTTTGGTAAAAATTTAAATTTTCCTTCTAAAACTGTGACCCCCCACCATATATACAGAGTGAAAAGCAACTTCTCAATAGGTTTGGGCTTTATTTTGAGAAAATGGGTAGTTTTTAAAGTTTATTTCCTAGTTTCAAAGGGACATGACTCATGTTTTCTTGCATGCTTGGGTGTGACAGTAACGCTTGGTAACACACAGACGCAAGTGTGGCAGCTTGAAAATGCCAGTTCACAGAATAACAACTGAGTTGGAAGGGACCCACAAGAACCACTGAGTCCAACTCTTGACCCTGCATGGGACCATCCCCAGGAGTCACACCACATGCCTTTGGAGCATCATCCAAATGCTTCTTGAACTCTGTCAGGCTTGATGCTGTGATCACTTCCCTGGGGAGCCTGTTCCAGTGCCCAACTACTTTTAGGGTGAAGAACCTCTTTCTAATATCCAACCTCAACCTCCCCTTAGTCAACTTCAGGCCATTCCCTTGAGTCCTTTCACCAGTCACTACAGAGAAGAGATCAGTGCCTGCCCCTCCTCTCCCCCTCACGAGGAAGTTGTAGAGTGCAATGAGGTCTCCCTTCAGTCTTCTCTTCTCCAGGCTGAACAGACCAAGTATCTCAGCCACTCCTCATATGGTTTCCCCTCAAGGCCTTTCACCATCTTTGTTGCCCTCCTTTGGACTCTCTCTAACATCTTAATATCTTTCTGCGTGACCAAAACTGCGCACAATGTTCAAGGTGCAGAGCAGAGTGGGACAATCCCCTCCCTTGACTGGCTGGCAATGCTTTGCCTGATGCCCCCCCAGGACATGACTGGCCCTCCTGGCTGCCAGGGCACTGCTGACTCAGATTCAACTTGCCGTTGACCAGGACCCCCAGGTCCTTTTCGGTGGCACTGCTTTACAGCATCTCATTCCCCATGTGTATGTAAGAGAAAATCAGTTTTAACAGATGCTTTCTTCCTCTGTGATGTGGTCAACTGCAGTGTGAGGTATCTGGACACATGAGTCTGTATTTTTAAAGATGGCAGAAACTACTTTTCCCAATGTCCATTAATCGATCTCTTCCCTTAAATGTATCTTGCACATACATGGCCCTACAGGTCTAATAGGTCCCATATTTTTGCCATGCTAAGTGTGTTATGAATAATTTCTTCCAGAGGGAAAGGTGAATTCTGTACTTAGTCTGAACTTCATTTAGGTTATTTGTGTGGAAAGCCTTCATTTCTGGCTGCCACATTGAAGAACCTTCGAATGACTTGCTTTCAGAAACCTCATCTCCTTACAGGATGCGAGAGGCCAAGCGGTGGAAATTGCTGGTCACCTTTGAAAACTTGGCCCTTCTGCACTGGGGCCTCCTTCCTGGAGGAATACCAGGAAGGCAGCGAGCTGAGGCCATGACCATTGGTGGCCAGAGAAAGGAGGTTGCTGATAGTTTCAGTGCTCCTGTGCTGCTGGAAGTCCTTCATCAGCTGAGTCCTCCTGGGAAAGCAAGGGTAATTTAAATTTCTAATGTAGCAAAACAAACAGGGAAGAGAAAAAGTCTACTTTTGAAGACCCTTTTTATGCCTCATTAAAAAACTGAAAGAGACTCCAAGTGAGGTCTCACTTCTCAGTCCCTCTAATCTCCTTAACTTTGTCATGAGTTTGTTTGGGTTTTTTCCCCCAATTTGTGATGGTGATAGGTCCTGACAGCCATGAGACAACATTTCTGAGTCCCTGGCTTCACATTCAGTAGTAAGGGCTGAAGAGCAGGAGATGCTCCTCCCTCCAGGTTTGCCAGATTGGAGACTGACTTTCTGCTCTGTGTATTTATCCATGTACTTAGAATTCATTGTTTTTCCATGTGATCTTCAACATGGCCTGCATGTCAAGTGGCTGCAACTCCATGTCTGAACTTAGGGAAAAAAGATAAATTCTCTTGGCATCATGTCTCAGTGGCTGCTGTCTCCAAGGTATCATGTCTCAACAGAAACAGAGAAGGCACCAGTGGCCAGACAGGGCAAGAGCTATAAATGTCATGGCCACAATAGCATTAAAGAGCTATGCTCTCCAACAATCTTTTTAATTATGTATCATTCAACACTTATTTAAACTTTCTGCCTGATTTTTTTATATATAGATCCTGTCTGACAGTTGTTTCTCCCTCACAGTTTTGAATGCTTTGGTATCACAAAAGTGCATTTCTACTCAGATACCAGATGTGTCTTCCAATAAAAATTATGTAGCAGAGAGTAAAAAACCTATTGTTTAGCCCAGTATGTCAAACTGTTTAATCAAAGAAGCCAGGTTGTTATTTCTTCACTGCACATTTATAATGCTTTGTTTGACTTTTAATATATTCACGCATATATATGCCCACAGACAAATATATGTTTCAATGCTTCAAGCACTATGATCTGCAGCACAAGCAAAGTGGAGCTACCATGTTGATGAGAGGCTGCTGATCCACCTGAAAGTGTCCCTTTCCACACCTGAGACACCAGAGCTGATGTCTCACTAAGCCACGATCCCCAGGGCTACAAGCTGGTGCTCCAGCAGCACTTCACCATCTCCCTGGCAGGAGCAGCACTTCCCCTGCCACATCTGCCAGAGGGCGACTCAGGGGACGTGTGTTGGTGCTCTGAGCCATGGCTGCAAAGTAGGGAAAATGTAGGCATCAGGCAGGCAGGAGAGAAATTCAGGAGGTGCCCTGGTCCCCAGCCGAGACAGCTTGAAGGGTGGATGACCAGCTGACACTGGACTTGGAAGGTTAGAACAGCCAAAAAACCCCAATTCACAAATGTAAAATGTTTACTAGCAGCCAGCACTGTTCTCCCACTAAAGCTAGCAACCAGGCAGGAGATGCAAAGCTGCTTTTCTGATGATCATCCACAACAACCTGTTCCTCCTTCCCCAAAGTAGAGAGATAACCACAAAAAACCCTCCTCTCCCTTATCTGAGGTGACCCCACTGTCTCTAGCATACAGTTCCCACAGACTATGTCCCAACCCTCTTTCAACCCCACACATTTGCAGACAAGCCAGGTGAGCAGGGAAACATGGATGCTGCCAATTCACCGAGGCTTCCTCGTGCTGCTGCAGCTTCCTTGGCTTTATGGTATGCCTGTGGTTTCTTTGCAGAAGCACCTCCTGCCCCCCACTCTGATATGAGAAAGCATATCATCCCCATTAAATGCATTTCTGTAGGATTACATCTCTTTGGGACACTCCTGGTTGGGTGGCTCTTCATCTAGTAGGCTTCCAACACCAGGTTTAGCTCAGCTAAGCCTTTCCCTAAATCAAGAGATGGTTGGAAGATAAAACATATGCAGGGGTTGTGTCTTGCAAATAAATCCTGGTTTCTGTTCTGAATGTTCACCTAAATCTTCAGCAATTTGCCTTCCAACAACACCTTTGCACAATGGCCTTCATTCTCACTTCAAAGCTGCCTGCTGCAATTTTATAATATACTGTGGTAATAGGACATATCTAGTTCTTCCTCTGGGACTCGGCAGTGCAGAAAGCCTTTTCTCTCTGTTTTCTGCCTCCCTTTAATGCTACCTGACAGTAAGCAAATACCACTTGATGTACCATCCCTTGTCTGTGCCTGGCTATTTAAATTCTCATTTTTACATACTATAACCTTTTTTCCGGAGTGAGATGCACAGGTGAACTCACATCAGGCCCAGACAACCTATACTGGAAATAATAAAGGTTTAAGGTACACGGCTTTTCAACTAAAATTTTACCAAAAGCTATTTCAGGCCATTTCCCTACCAAAACTGCAGGCCTGAGGTAATTGCAGTTTCCATGCTGCAGCCAACTGCATTAAGTCATATGAAAAATCTTGATGAGCTCTTCCAAGAGGCAGCCACCAAAGCCTCCTTCTGCGTCAGCCTCACTGTCCTCTGCCTTGGAGATAGGCAGTCCGAGGTCCCTAAGACCGAAAAAGTGTTTTAGGTTACTGCCAAAAAGGAGAGAGAACTAAGAGTCAAGAGATTTGGGCTTGTTTCCCAGATTGGAAACAGTTGTCCTTTGTCGCTTTATGCAAAAACAGTTCTTCTCTCCTTCCCCTATGTCCTTATCAGGAAAACTGGAACAGTTTTTTCTTACTCCCAACCTGTCCTGCCCGCCCAAGGGTAAAGTTTGAAGTGAAGAAGCTGGGTCTTGCTACAAATGGGTACAGCACAACCAGGTCCTGATCTAGGGGGAGTAAGGGGATGGCAGGATCATTTTCTGAATGCAGAGAAGAATAACCCAGCTGATGTTTCTTTAAACTCTCTGATACACCATCAGAGGTTAGAAACAGCTACAGTTTCCTCAAGATCAACAGGGATCATATTCCCCACCAAAAAGCCTCCCTGGGGTCACCAGAAGTTTACAGTCCTCCAGCCTTAAGATGCTTTGCCTTCTCCTGTAAGGCCATGGTTTTATGAGAATAGAGTATTTATGGGAGGAGGATGGCTTTCATCTGGCAAGGCAGGGAACCAGCCTTGCTTATACATTTGTGCACCATTTGTTTTGCTCATCAGTACTACAACTCCCAAACCCTTGAGGAGAACCTCTTTTGGTTCCCAACTCTTTTGTATTTCTTCAATGACTTTCAAGGAATTATAATTGTAAGTGCCACCAGGTGATTTTCCTTGCATGCAGCCTTCCAAGCTCTAAGCACATGAATGAGTTTGGTGTCACGCTGGAAAATGTGCAGTTTTTACACCAGGCTGCATATCAAGCAGAAACACTACTATGAGATGAGAAGGTTTTCCTTTTACCTATTTATTTAAGTGAAGGGATACTTCCTTAGACCAGATTTTAACTGGAGATTTTTGGAAGAAGCAAGTGACCTGCATATTGCCAACCTGTGCTGGCGATGGCAGCATCTCATTCCAAAAATCGTCCATCTCTGTGTGCCTCATGTCTCTACCACTGGTGAGCTGCAAGATACAAACTCAACAGAGCAACAACACAAACTGCCCAGAAATGCAGCACTTTAATTTCAATGACCCTGTTGGATGTCAGCATTTTGCATGTCCCCGGTGAGAGACAAAACCATTCACAGTGATATGCCAGTCAGGGCTGCAGCCAAGTGAACTCGAGAGCAGGAACAGCTGGATTTTAGTGGACTGTTAAACTGCTGCAGCCAAAAGCCATCATTGTGGACCTGCTCACATACCACAGACCTCTGGAGAGGATCATCTGCATAATTACAAGGATCACAGATCTTGCACTTCCCCTGTCAATGAACATTTTCCTTTTGGGTACAGTACGTTCCTGCAGATTCCAATGATAAACTGCTCTAATGGTCTTTGCAGTCATCTGATTTAGCTACAGAAAAAATGTCCTAGAGCTGAGCTGTAAATGCAGCTCCCTGCCGCATGAATCTGCATGGGAACAGGGTGTGTGCAGCACGTTCCATCCACGAATAAGCTAATCCTTTCTGCAGATAAAAACTGCCAGCAAAATGTAGCCTGAAAAATAAACAACAGAGGTTGTTTATTTTTAAAAGATGAATAAAATTTCAGAGTGAGAAAATATTTTCTTTGAAATACTTTCATTCAAATAATTTGTTTCCTTTTGAAAGGCTTAATTTTCCCTTTGCTGAATTTTTTCTTTTTTTTTACTCCTAAGTGGTGTGAGCAAGGGCAGAGATGGCCCTGATCTGAATGGGGGTATGTGCAGCTACAAAACCACATTTTGTGATATGGGAGCACGTGCTAGGCCAGCTGGACCTAACGTACATGGAAAGGGAATGGCTAACACCCCATGGCCCATCAAGTAAATGTCTCATTGTGCTGGTAAATGTATCATTGTGTTAATTCACAAGAGTCCTGCAGACAACTAAAATGAACACTGTTGTGTAATACTATGGCTCAGGCTGTGTCCATGGTTTGGATCGTGTTGGTGGGCTGCACCTTCCAGGGATGGAGCCAATGAGAGGTGCAGACAAGGCACCATGTGCGTGCTACAGCCAGCTCAAAGCTTCAGAGTCAGGGATGGAGTTGGGGTTTTGTTCTACAGTGAGGGCTGAGCTTCTTTGATTAATCACATGTAAGTTTAGGCAAAACACCAAATAGTGCAAGATTTTCTATAAAGTCATAAAAAACGCTGGCAGTGCTGGAGAAGTGGAGAAAAATGAATTGTTTTTTCAAAGTCACATAATTAGTTTAGTAAGGTTGGGAGCCAAAGCCTGGAAAACTCTATAGAGCAAAAAATCAAAGCAACTGAAAAAAATAAAGGGCATATCTCTGGCTTAAGTGCTGCCCTAGACTTTGTTGAATATTCTCTATCCCTGCTGTGCAGTGCAAGCTGTCTTCTGGAAAGCAGATTTACAAATGGGAGGATTTACTCTGACAGCTATGAAAACCAGTGAAGTGCCATGGGAATCTAGCACTGGTGGGCTTGTGCTTGCCCATGGAATCTGAGCACCCACTGCTCTGAGACTGTCCTGTAACTGACTCAGTAGAGAACAGTAAGGGGAAGCATGAAATGTTACTCATAAAATAGGTCAAAGGAGAAAGAAATGGATGAACCTTCTGCCTGGGCTGGAGCAGGTGATGTCTTTGGCCATCAAACTTCTTACATATGGTCTGATGGGCAGTGCCATTGAATGGGCATTTTAATTGACCCCTCTACAGATGGTCAAGGCAGAAGAAGAGAAGCATGTTCAGCTCCTAAACAACAGCAATGAGAGAACAATGATTCATCACATTTGCTTTATAAGGGATTTTGTAGGCTTACCTGGTGAAATATTTCTCTGAATGCAAGTTTATATCATATCCTGGCATAACAAGAGAAAGAGGGATTTAATGCCTCCTCTGACTCTCCATATTAGACAGCAGATCTCAATACCTATCCCTGCTCCTCTGTCAGGTAAAATAAATGGACATGTTATATATTCCTTCCCAACCCCTTCAGATGAGCTGAAACTGCTTATATCTGTTCTTGGGTTGCCTGGTAGGCCGTTTCATAGTAATCCAAAGCACCCAGTAAGCAGAGCACTATACAGATCTATAGGATGAAAAGATATACAAAAAATAGGTGAGGAAGCTAAATTACAGCAACAGTAACTTAGCAGGATGTGATGGAGCTGTCATCAGGTTAATTTTCCACCAGTGTAATTCCAGTGATGTAAAAACCAACTAACTCACATAGGCAAAAATGCTAATTGAAATTGGATACATTGCTGGAAGATGGTGAAAGGATGGTACCCCCAGAAGCTAGGCAAATTACAAGTTTCCTGGAGAAAATTTCAATAGAGAAGGAGAAACGAACAAACTGGGTCTAAAGTAAATAAAAATGCAAACATATCTGGGCAGGGACTGCCCAAATGAGACCAAATGAGAAAATCAAAGTGCACCACCTGGGACTCCTGGAAGCCCTGGTGATAGGTACTTATCCTGTGTCCCACAGAGAGGACAGCAATGTAATTCCTGAAAAAGAGGGCTTGTTCTAGGAGTAACCATGTTCTTGCAGCTTGGATGTTCTAAGGATGTGAGGAAAAGCCTATGGGGAGGAATAACAGTAGATCAGCTGTCAGTAGATCAGCTAAATAGCACTGAAGGAAAGCAGCACATAAGCTTCCTGTGGGGGCTTTCTCCATTAGGTACTCACTGTGTAATATAAATTGACTTAATATAAATTATATTAGGAGAACTAGGTATAAGTGCCTGACAGGATGATGGCAGACAATTGGCTCTATGCAAAGGCAACCGCAGTGATTTGGCTGTAACACTGACAGTCTAAAGACATGAGCAAGGCAAGGGTACAGGGAGAGGTAATATTGTGCAATCTATATATATAATTCCTCTGTGCAACCAGAGACAGGATCTCTGCTCTATGATCTCCTGGGACAGAACCACATAAAGGTTTGTTTCTGTTTCGAGACCTTCTAGAAGAAATTAATCTAGAAATGCAAAATTAAATCAATAATACTACAAACGGGTGGCTAGAGTTTATGTGATTTCTATCTCAATTTTTCATCTTTGATAGCTTTTTAACAAAGCTCAGCATCAAGTGTTCCAAGCACACTTAAAATAGGAACTGATCAATTTTCCCAACACTCGAGTAGAACAAGGTAAGCTGCCTCATGTGTTTTAGCAGATGAAAAACACTAAACCAAAAAGTGAAGAGGTTTGTCCAAAGGTTCAGGGTGAGCTTGTGACAGAACTTGAGACTACATCTGCGACTTCCTAATACCGTCTCTGCTATTTTGGCATCGGGCTTCTTTCTGTATCTCTCCTCCAAAGACACTAGTATAGGAGTTGGGTTCAAGATGTCTTGGAGCACTCACAATTTTTTTAAGTGATTTTCTATATCAAAATCCAAATCAAAACTCTCTGTCTGTATTTCTGTAACGAGGAGCTCTGCAACAGAGAAGAGAGATAATTAAACTAGTCTAGGGCATGGGAAATCCCTCCTCTCTGACTTCTGACGTGACCTGAGTAAGTTTGAGCCTTAGTCTTGTTAACTCCAGCTTCCCACCACTAAACCACTATAAAACCAGGAAAGAGGAGTGTTGTTAGAAGAAATCCACACAAAATTCAATGGTATATACTTTATATACATATATCATGTATATACAATGAATATAAAAACTTTATATGGTGTGGTTGCCTCAGCACATAATGAGGAGATCTTTACCACCAAAACCTAACAAAAAGAGGGAAGGTCTCCTTCTCAGGTTTTTTTGGGTTTCACTTTGGGTATGTGTGTGCTGGCATCTCATTCATTTAGGGTTTTCTCTTCCTTTTATCTCCCTGTTTTCACGTTCCATCAGAACAGCTTGTTTACCCGTCTGCCATTAGCTGCAGTGTTTGCACATTATTTGCGGCCTTTGGATTTCTTACTTGCTTCAGTAATGTGAAGAAAATGCAGCTTTGTGGCCTGTAGTGACAAAAAAAAAATAATTCCAAAAACCTCTGGATTTAATAAAAAAACCCTTCCCAGAACTCAAAGTAGTTTATTCTGATGGAAGCTCCCACACCTACTGTAGGGCACATTCTCCATTCACAGAGCTAGAAACCAAAAGTCATGCCTAGTCATCCCAATTACAGCCATGTAAAATTTCTGCTGCTAAGCAGGGTCACAGCCCTCTCAGCTGCAAGCTCACCTACGCAGGTGACAACTTGAGGGGAAATGCTGACTGCCCTCCAGAACAATGGCATTAGGTGGCTTTGACATGCAATATTTGATGTTCTTTGTCACTGAGACTGAATTATCTCTCTTCTTTCATAATTCCATCATAAGCCAAAGACAACAGCAGAGTTGAGGTAGCCCATCTGCATGAGCTGCTACCATATTTAAGCAAAGTGCTAGAGCTTTTCTCGCCAAATAAGCTTCTAACCTACTGCCAGTGTGTGAGACCTCTCTTGTTTGAGCTCTCACAAAGCTAATGAGCCTTTTTCTCTCAGGTAAAGCAAAGCAAAGGCAGGAAGAAAATGGTAAACACACTGCTGAATTAGATCTTCTACCTTTGGCAGTGGATAGTGTCGTCTGTTTGGCAAAGGAGAGAGAATACCCTCTTTCAGCAAAAGAAAAACATGAAAATTTCATTTGCAATGAGGGAATTGCATGTCTGCTCCTTGAAGCCATTGAACATAGAACTTTCTGCCCATCTTTATCCTTGCTGAAGGCAAAAGAAAACTTCAGGGAAACCTCTGAAAGCCACCTCAGCCTTGGGCAGAAGCTGACAATGCAGCAGTGACTCTCAGCATAATGACCATGAGGAGAAGTATTGTAAAGCTTTTGAAAGTGAAGAGTAGAGTAGAAAGAGCAGAAAACTAGTAAACAAAGAAATAAACAAGAACCAACCAAATCCCTGAAAAATGAAATTAAAAGAAAACTAAACAAATCTTGCTCACCTCCATGGCTAACTCCCACTATCTTGTCTAGGGTTTAGTGCTCTGAATGGGTTTAGTGCTCTGGGAAATAGTTTCTTCCTTTGGGCTTTGAGAATCCAAATGCTAAAAGCTACATGAGTACTAATTATCATCAGGAAAAGGTCTGTTCAGCATTAGAAGTCAGTTTAATGGATTCTAAATAAAAGTGGCAAGCAGCATTTCCTTTGGATCACGAAGGCATGAGGGAAAATCATTATTACTTCATATTTCTCTGTAAGTAGAGCTGAAGGGACTCAGAGGGAACCAGCAGCCTGGTGCACCACAAGACAAACACAGAAGCCAGTGAGGGGCTTCATCCAGGCAATCTTAGGTGCGTGCATAAACTCGGGACACAAGAAGCCAAATAGCCCCTGAACAGTGCAAGAAAAAAAGATACACTAGTTTATGTTAATTTTATGTACATTATTCCTTACCTTGCTAGGTCTGATTTTAAGTTGTATAATTATGTGTAAAATATCCCACATTTCCCCTCTGCCTTGTCTACTATGATGTGCCCTTTGAAGAATAACTTGGATAGTCCCCAGAAGCGGGAAGCAAGTGTACAAAGCAGATCTTGTCACCAGTGCAGGACCAAAAGCGTTTTCCGCTGCTCTGCAAGTTCAGGGACCTGAGAGAAGAAAGTTGGGATAACATCATACAATGCATTAGCTGAAAAGTAGGAAGCCATGATTCACAGGATAGTCCTTACAGGGCAAACTAACCCAACCTTTGTCATGTTTAGAGCTGTTTTGAGACAATATGCATTTTTTTCTATCCATTCTCAGTCATATTGGACCAAAGAGCTTGAATTCATAATGACTGGTCAGGGTGGATTCTGGAGAAGTACATGAGCAGGATGTCAAAGCTGGATACAGCTGCAGAGGGGGCAGCTGCAGAGCTTCACATGTCATCCTGTGACACCACCCATGTGCTGGATGGTGTTAATGGAGAGGAACGACAAAGGCCCTCTTAATCCCCACCAGTAAATCTGCTCCTGTAATGTTGCCAAGCCAAGGTCTCAGGCCAAGTGTTTGCTGCAGCAATTCTGTCTTGTGCAGAAAGGCCCCTGGTGGAGTCACAGCCCAGGTTGGGCTGCCTTCTCCCATTTCTCTGTGGCATTTCCAGGGAGGTGGCAAAGAGGTGGTTGCCTTGCCATGCAGACACCATCCCCAGGCTTGATGGAGATGTGGAAACCCCCAGCACTGCAGGCAGGCCAGCAACTTCCTTCCAGAGGCCCCTCCAGGCACTTTTCTGCCAGCCATCAGCAGAAGCAAGCCAACTCCACACGCTTAAGCACATTTGACATGGTAACTTAAAAAACCCCCAAACATTTAAACAAGCGATGTTATGAACTCTAATGAACCTCAGAGCTGCAGTTGGTAACCTTTTGTCTGTGAGAGACAAAAAAGGGGAGGTATTGATCTGTAAGGTTTGGCAATCAGAAACCATTTTGTATTATGGGGAGCAAAGAGCAAGGAAACACATGAGAGAAGTAAAATGTGGTGTTCACCAAAAACACTTAGGAAGTGACAGCCCTAACACAACAACTGACTCACCTGAAAAGCTGTAGATGAGTGATAATACAGTATCAGGGCAAACAATTGATTTTGAGCAGCACCTGCCGCACAAAAGACGCTCACAGCACTTGAAACAACATCCTGGGCTAAACATGCTCAAACAAAAAGAGAAACCCAGTCTGGTCAAAGGTAAGAACAGCTATAAATAACACCAGCAGCAAGAGAACCATATCAAACAGGATTTTGATTGTGCAGAGAGTAGCAGCAGTCGGTTGAACAGCTGAAAGGCAAAGAGGGCCAAAGACTGATGCTCAGTGACAGGGACTCTCTGGGGAAGCGAGGAGAGGAGTTATCTTTGGGGATTTAAATAACCTGTAGTCTGTGCCACACTGGTTTCCTGTATGACCTTGAAGAAGCCACACAGCATATTTCAGTGCCCTGACATAAAAATAGTCTTTGTGAGAGTGTGTCTGTGAAGGTTTGTAGAGTACTTTGTGATGACTGGATAGAAAGAGACACTTGCTTCTTGGGATTGAGAATTGGTTGGCATCTGACAGCATTTCTGACCACCCGTATTTATAACCACCCGCCAGTAAGGAGAGCTGCAGCTTTCAGCACCTTGGTCCACAGTGGAAGTGGAGCTTTTGTTGCTCTTCTACCTTAGAAGCTGAACTAAATTCAGTTTTTAATGAACATAGCACTAACCCTCATACCCAAACCTGCAACTTAGCACCTGCAATGGTTGCCAACATGCACAGATGAAAGAGAGGTTTATCCTAAGTCCTGTCTTTCTCAATGTTCCTTCTCTAATTGTCCGATTCCTTATTTGAAAAACCTCGTTGGCTCTCTCCAGAGCTGGTTTATTTGCACACAAAACCCCTTTGTTTCTTTGCCTCTGATCCTGCATGGCTCATTGGAGGTGTGGGCTGCCTGTGTGCAGATAATTCTAAGTATGCACAGAGCTCCTGACAGACTCTTCTACCACCATCAGAAGCCACCATCCTGTGTTGTAGGCATGGACAATCCCACTTCCACTTCACTCCTTGTCACCAAGTGAAGACCCTCCCAGGGAAGAGCTAAATGGGTCCCTTTGATTCTCTGAGACAACCTATAAGTAAGGCACAGACCAGTCCCCCAGCAGCCCTAGCATGTTTGTCTAAAAAAGAACAAATGTGAGCCAAAGGTTTGAGCCCGACCCTCCTTCCTTTACCATGCTGCCTCTGTACAGCTATTTCTCAGCACATGAAAGTCATGCCCACTCTCGTGGTTACCCCATTTCCTAGTTGATCTGAGCTGCAGATATTCCCATTTTTAGTTAATCCTTTTGGTTTGTAGCCTGCAAAAGGCATGATGAGGTTGGAGTAAAATGCACTGGATTTCCTCCCATGTGTAATGCTCTCACAGGAGTGGTAGCATTCCCTACCAGAGGAAGCAGCCCAGCAAACCTCTCATGGCAGGGAATTACAATAATCTAATGAGAAGGAGATAAGAGACTGGATGAGCTTTGCAGTGTCTGATATGGATAAACACCAGACCAAAGCTTGTCAACGTTCGTGAGAGAATAAACCAAAGTGCTTAAATAGCAGCAAAAATGATATTTCAAACAATAAGAACAATTAAAATGAGATGTAATTGGCACCTCATATTTTAAAAGCAAACCCAAACTCATTTCAGTCATGTCTCTGTACTTGCTCACTTCCTCTGGCAAGCAAAAAGAAGCTTTAGTTCGATTAGCTGACTTGACTCGGCACAACTCCGAGCTGAGAAAACACTTCTCAGGGACTAATTTATTCCACAAATATAACATTTTCCTGCTACAATACTCACAAACACATTGCAGTTTCCTTACATATTTTTCTTTGAATTTTTTTGGCACATTTTCATGAATTGTTTGCATGTTTACTGTTTGTAGTGTTTAATGCCTGGAATCCAAGCGGTTGGTTAGGGGCAGTTGGTCACGTACATCATGTGCTATTATTTCTGCTGGTCCCTGGTGAAGACAGTCCTTCATGGGGTTCAATTCAATGTCCTTTGATGTCAACGAGAGTCTGTCTCTTTGACTTCAGTGCACTTGGGTGCAGCCCTTTGTTAGGGAACTGGAAGAAGCCACTGGGCTTTCAGTGTCTCAAGCTGGGCTCAGATTTATTTAGGAACTCAGCAGACATTCGTTTCTTCCCACACAGGCCCTACTCAGCTTCACTCCTAAGAAAAACTGAAGTTTTCAAACATATGTTGGAGACAACATTTTTTTTCCTTGCAACTTGCATGGTTATTCAGAACAGAAAAAAATGGGCATAAAATGGTGCCCTGCTGAACTTCACATTCCACTCGGGTGCAATCAGCAAATATTGGAAGAGTCAAGAGTGAAGGTCCTCAACTGGACCCAGAGTTTGCCAATTTAATTTCAGTATTGTAAAATGAAAACCCTGTTTCACTCTATGGAAGTTAAGACCCCTTCTTTCTCACCGTGAGGCACAGTCCCCACCCTCAACAAATGCCTACATTTCTATGTGTCGTCCTCCCCAGGCTTATTGGCACCTGCCTCCAGGCACCTCTAAACTCATGTCCTGACAATGCCAGGCAATGACCTGCCACAAGAGGACTGTTGGAAGAAGTTGGAAAGCCTGCATACGTTGAGGTGCCTATTTTGATCTCTAGCATTCATGGTGCTAGCATTCATTTTGATCTCTAGCATTCATGTGGCAGCAGAAGAACTAGGACTGGCGCGGAGATTTTTCTTTTCCTGCTCCTCCAGGGCAGTACTGTACTGGCAGCTCATTTAATTTTAAGACTGTCTGCGTATAAAAATATAAATTGTCTTCTCTTGAAAATCTGGTTTAAAAATAGCACTGAAGAGTATATAAATAAGTAATCATTTGGAACACAATATTAGAGCTCCCTTCTTTAATTAAATGTTTGCTCGATGCATTTCAAAGCTCTGTTCTGACTCAGTCTTCCTGTATCTCTGTACTTTATGAATAAACCTTGGCTAACTGCATCATGAATTTTAAAGTAAACTAGATGGCTCAGAGTAATAGAACTATTAATATCCTAATTCCTGAGCTGTGCTTGGGACTAGCCCATTCTCATGCAGACACATAGAGAAATAAGATCTCAGACGTACTGGTAAGCAAGAATGGCTTCGATGGCCATCACTGCTTCCTTTTGACACCTGCTTTACAGCAGACACAGAGAAAATATTCCAATGAGAGGGCACATATTTTTTTTTTCTCTCAACCCACATAGCTTTTGCTAGACACAGCCAGGAATGTAATCCTGACTATTCAGACCAACCCCTCTTCTGGTCCTGCATGCTGCTGGAGGGTGAGTAAAAAGGCCATGTGTTTCCCTTTGTTGGAGCGCATTCTTCATGT
Source organism: Manacus vitellinus (assembly GCF_001715985.3). Taxonomy (NCBI): domain Eukaryota; kingdom Metazoa; phylum Chordata; class Aves; order Passeriformes; family Pipridae; genus Manacus; species Manacus vitellinus. The sequence goes on from NW_021940208.1 coordinate 29,588,526, forward strand.
AATCCCAGGATTGGGTCAGACTTTTTTTAGTATCACAGAAGTGGGGAATGGAACAGACACATGACATGAGGCCAATAGTTCACCCCATCCCCAAGCAGGATTATTGACTGTTTTATTTATTAACTCTGTTTCATCCTCATGTTTTTATCTTGTACAGTTTTAAATTTTTGAAGTCACACAGCTCTCTCTATTAGCTGGGGTGCTATTAGAAACAACATTTTAATAAAAGCTCCCTGATTTCAAGGTCTATAGCTTCCCTTTCCTAATTTCACCCGACTACTCATGCTGTCCACTTAAAGGATATCAAATGATTTCCTTTGAGTTTTTGGGGACCATTGGTCCTGTTTAGCCCTTCTGTACATATTCAGCCGTTCTTTTTTGTTTGCAGGTCCTTGTCATGCTGGGAATCAGATTTCCCCAGCACATCACTCTTCACTTCTCATGTAAGCTTGTGATCAGTTGCCAAACAACCAGAAGCAGTTTCTTTTTTGTTTTTCCCGAATGACATGAGGGAAAGGACAAGAGGTCCTAGCTAGAAGAATGTAAGGAAAATCACAGCCTTTGCCTCTGGCTGGCTTGCTTACACACTTGCTTTTTGGGAGGGAGAAAAGGAGAATAAATTATGTCTGAAGATGACCTTTTTTCATCTGACATGAATGGACCTAAAAATTCCCCGGAGTCTTTCCCCAAAAGGCAACTCAGACTGTGTGTGACATGGGTTTGGGTCCACACAATGGTATTAAAGGCACATTTGGTGTCTAAAGCAGCCCTGGGAGGCCACAATCATGTGGTGGAGCTGGGAAAGAGATGAGGCATGCTTCATGGGAGCTCTCTCAGTGCAGTGTCAAACTTGCTGTGGTACTGTATATGGAGCAGCACAACCTCATGAGCCCTTTGCTGGCTCTCATCCTACATTGCTCCAGTTTACCTGAGTAAATGTTTCTTCCTTCTCCCCCACCAGAGATCAATGCCCACTAACCAGGCAGACACTGCTACATCTCTAAACCCACAGCCACCACTTCAGCTTCAAAGGGATAGACTGGTCCTCACCCTGCATGTTCACCCTCAAGGCTTGGACAGCAACATTTGGTGAAAGCACATGTGGGACCAGCCCTATTCAGAGCATGTTGCACACATGATCCTAACAGAATTCCATGAGTGGTTTTGGGGCTCCACAGCTGGGAGCTTAGGAGCACCTGAAATGTTTAGTTAGTAAGGTTTGTGTTAAGATTTGTTCAGATATCCCACAGAGACGAGCTGCTTTAAAACCCCATGTTTAAATGCCCTGTGCATTTACAGACAACTGTTTTGAGTTGCCAGACACCTTCTTCTTGTCCGCTAAGATACAACCTCTGCATTAGGAGGAGCCTCACGCCTTACACAAGTGTGCCACTCTCTTTCACATGTTTTCTTTTTAATTCCTTCTGAATATGCAGTGATAGTCAACAGAAGAGATGATGTTCAGAGTAAATATATGTGTACATTTCTAAATGTAGCTTACAAGGTACCTTGTAAAGATATCATGAGATTTTGTGACCTTAACCAATTTGCTTGGCTGCTTTTGTTTCTATTAACATGAGTCTACCTGGGTGCCAGGTTCAGGTGGTGAACAAGCATTGGATGGAAAGCTGCTGTGGAAGGAAAAGCAGAGCTGCTTTTAAATTTTCCCCAGCTCTTCTGGGCTTGGGAGGAGAGGAGTGACTGACCAGGTAGAAGCATTGTAGCACCAAAGCACATCATTGGGTTGTGACAGTTAAGGGACATAAGAGATTCAACTTGGGAAAGGAAATTTTCAGAGGAAAAATGAAGTAGATTCATCTGAAAGCACTTTTTTTTTTTTTTTTAATAAAAAGAAGAAGCAGAGATACTGCCTCACTCACTTTGATCCTGATTTTAAAGCACTTGGAGTGGAGTAACTTCACAGGAACGTTTTCAACATGCAGAAGTGGTTCTTCTCAATTGCGTAGGATCTTCTGTTAAGTTGCTTGAGGCTGGTGTGGTAACAGCATTATTCAAAATAGCAGTGGCCTGTCTTTTATCAATTAGGAGAACAATGACAGAATCATCTTTCACTAATCCCTGATCCTCCCCACAAATGCTTGAGATCCCCATTCACAGAATCTTTGTTTTACTTACATGTTTGTTGGGATAGCAGCTGTGGGATTGAATTGGATCAAATACCTTTCAGATTCTGGGACATTTTGAGCCTCATAATAGGAGTAAGTAACAGACTTTGAGAAGAAATGTTTAGGGAACAGTGCAAGGAAAGTTCTGTTTAAAGTTAGACATTTTATCATTGCAGTAGTTATAAGATATAAAGGAGGTACCAGCCAGGCTCCACATGCATGTGACTATAAGGATTTAATGGGATTTATTCCCCTTCCCAACAGACCAAAGTGTGGTCAACTGATTGTTAAACCTGTGTCCAAAACTGGCAATGGGAGTTTTTTCACTGACACCTCAGATTTCCACACTTTCACTGTCCTATGGAAAGCAGGATCATGCAAACATTGAAATCTATTGGCACTTCTTAATATGATAGGCGGGGTTTAGATACAAAGTTTAGAGCCACATGCCAAATTTCAGTTTGTCTCCTATTGCAGGTCATAGTCCCCTCCCGTGCAATGTGATGCCAAAGTGCTTTTGGAATTCTGTCTGGGCACCATCCCCAGGATTGATGATCATCATTGGGTAGAGACCAAAGAATGAGGTGCAAAGACATCTCCTAAGTGCAATTTGGGACAGTCTTCTTGCTTCAGTGGTCATAACCAATTCTGCAGGTTGGATGGTTTGGAAACAAAATCATTGAAGATGATGGTCTTGGCATTGCCCCTTAGCAGCATTTTAAGCATTTGCTCAGAGAGGCTCTTTGCAGCTACTCCTTTCCACCCTGACTGTTTTTCCTGACAGATTCCTATTCAGCCAATGTAGTTACACAGTAAACACTGTTAGAAGTAGGCCAACATATGGTATCACTTAGGTACAGAGCAGTCCCAGCATCATCATAATGGTATTTCAGTACCTCTGGTTCCACTTCTAACCCCAAAGGTGTTTAAGGAACTTTTACAACCCATGAGAAGAGTTTTCATTTGATACCATGTTTCATGCCTTCAAGATGAAAAGACCTAAGGTCGGGAGGAGAACAGTGCCCAACAAGCAGCTCACTCTGTAGTCATTTGATTGATCTGCTACAGACTAGGTCAGTGAGATGTTAAATACAATTAGCTTTGAAGTCTTTACGATTCTGTATAACCTTACTCAGCTTTGCTGACCTAATGTAAGAAATATGGGCCACTGTAGATACAAAAAAATCCAGCAAATATGAGCCACCAGGACCTGATAGAAAACTCTGAGTCCCACTGTGACTGCTTCTCAGCATTCCAAGCAGCAGCTGAAGGTATGACTGCAGGCAATGAAGCAGGAATCAGATGTGTAAGGGAAGGAAATTCTGGTGTTAGGCAAAAGTGAACTACTTGGGAACTTGTCAAGCCATCTTGCCCCTGTTTGCCTGCCAGACTGGAGCAGTGTAAAGTTGCTGAAGACTGCACAGGGAATCCAGATGTTTGGCAAAGGGAATTGATGGAAACCTCCCAGAAAGTGATAGGAGGCTCCATTCGCGAGGAGCATCTGGGTTTCTGGCATCACAAGCCAGGTCAGAAGAAGTGTATGGCAGACTGCCTGCCACCAGCATGGGGTGTCAGGGCAGGAGAAATGGCTGTATGAAGGGGAGGGTGTCACTTTGTCTTGTGAGGAGCATTACTGTTTTTGGCAACCCTCTACAAGCCAACTCTCTGCCTACTGACTTGCTTTTACCTAGCATGAGGCACCTGAAGCTATCTGTAAACCTCTAGTGGGCTCTTGGCAAAGCATGTGTCCTAGTTAGAACAGCTGGGATGAGTTCATCACTGTGTGGGTGTAACCCAAACTGTGTATTCTACACCTTCCATGTCATTTCCCAGAAACTGTTAACAATAGACCATTTGCAGCAGCTGCCCAGAGCACACCTGACCCCTTAAGCTATAAGCTGGGTGTTAAGAGGCCTGTGAGATAGGAGGATGCTCCTGTCCTCACACCCACGACTCACAATCACCCATTGTGGAACTCCTTGGCCTAGGGGAGGTACTGGGCATTCCTGCCTGAACCTGAGGGTATATAATCTTGGGGTCTTGGGACTTCTGGTACCACTCGTGGGATCCAGAGGAGGACCAGAACCTCGACCAGACTGCAATCACCACTCTCGACCAGACTGTGACCAGCACTCGCACCAGCAGGTTCCCCTCCCCCTTACTTTTGGACTCAGTGGGACCATGTGGGGCTCAGCATGTGGGGGCCAACAAGCACCATTCTGTTCATGCCCCAAGGTGCCGGGTTATACATCTAGTTTTTTGTGGACTAAAACCAATTGTTCATCTGTGTAATTGTATTTATTGTATTGTTTTTATTAAATTGTAATTCTGACTTATAATCTCTTTTGAGTTGGGTTCATTTCTCCTGCCAGTTTACCTTTAAACCAGCACATCATGACTCTAAGCCATAGGGAAGTTTGAGGGGGCAGGTCTGGTCCTCTGGGTAAGATGGGAATGTGAAATCCCAACTCTCAGGCTGAAGTTCCTATATCCCTATAAAGAAGGGGCCTCAGGGCCTTGGTGACAGAGGAAGGTGAGCAGAGGGGTTATGGTTGAGATGAAATCTTAATGAAGGCAAAGACTGTGGCAGCTGCATCCCCCCTCAGTGGTGGGATGCAAAGCCAAGGCAAGGCTTTGGGACCCATTTATGACAGCAGTATATAACATCCCTCACCAAAAAGAGCATGTAGGAATTGTGTAATAACACACAAGATACACCACATGGAAAGAAAAGCATTCCTAACCCACACAGAAAAGAATCAAAAGATTGTTCTTGCAATGTAATGGTTCAGATGAGTACCTGTGGGAGGAAAATCCTTTGGAAAATTTTTTTTTAGAAAATCAGTTTCCTTCAACAGGAAATTTAAAGGTATTCAAGGAGCTCAGAGTCTCTCAATCTCAGCAGCATGCTGTTCACGTGTGCCCCAGCACATGCTTGCAGAGGTATCACACACCAGATTTTCAGTTGTGGGTAACTAAGGATAGAGAAGTGTATCTATATTTGGAGCATAAATGAGGCACCTCACACCTACTAAGCAGTAGAGACTCCTTTTCCCTGCAAATTAAGCCACTTGTCTGCTTTAGGAGCATCAGCTTCTGACACCCACGATTAAACTGTGAAGCTTCTAAGGTTTGTTAGACATCCTTATACAGGGAGGCCAGCACAGCAGAATTCAGCAAGCCTCCTCCTCTATAACAAGATCATCACTAATGACAATGTGTTACCCTGCATTTCTCCAAATCAATTATCGTCTTGCTCTTTTTTGAGTCCGTAGCTTGAAGTAACTTAAAGTAATTGCTGTCTCCCAAAGGTAGGTGTTCAACATCTTAAAAAAAAAATAAATCAAGTTTATTTTAAAAACATCTTATATTGGACAACCAAAACTGGCTGTTATAAGGTAGTGGTCTAGTTCATTTTCTCACTGGGGTGTCCTTGCATTGACTCAGTCCTCAAGCAATTAGTGCTGGCACTGGTGAGTGGTTGCCTAAAAACATACAAGAGAGATGTAGTGATCACAAGTCATGGATAGGCTTTGTGAACGAAAATTTAGGAAGGCACTATCCACATTTGTTACAAGCACGCTAGTGGCTAATGAGGCCAATATGAGATAGACATGTCTGATTGCAAAAGGCACAGCAGAAAGACTCCTAAGGTGGTATATTCTGCAAGGCACGATTCTTTCTGCATTGTCTTTTCTCCTCAAGAGTGTTCCTGTGTGCGTTCTCAAAGGAAGCAGCAGCGTTATAGATGGTGTGTCTCCAGGCCTCCCGATTGGAGGCCAGAGTAGACCAGTTATGGTGATCAATATGGCCAAGGTTGAGATGTTGTTTCAGGGAGTCCTTGCATCTCCTCTTTGGGGCTCCTCTCTTGCGGCAGCCGGTGGCAAGTTCACCATAAAGCAAGATCTTAGGGAGGCAGTGGTCCTTCATCCTGGAGACGTGCCCTGCCCAACGCAGCTGTGTTCTCAGTAACATGGCCTCAATATTTGTGACTGCTGCTTGATCACAAGTAAGATAGAAATATTGCATGTTGACCTGCTACTTAGATATTTGCTGTTCAAGTAGGGGGTTTTGTTTTTTTTTTTTGGTTTTTGGGTTTGGTTTTTTTTGTTTGTTTGGTTTTGTTTTTGTTTTGTTTTGTTTTGTTTTGTTGGTTTTTTGGGGGGGTTTTTTTGGTTTTTTTTTTTTTAATTTCAGACCTTAAAGAATAAAAGCAGCTCTTGAAGGCTTTTAGGAGACTATATGAACACTGGAAGCTTCAATCTGTGTCCTCACCACCTGCAGGGCTACTGGTGGAGCCCCAGTTCAGGTGGGAAAACAGCTGCTGTGGACCTGCTGAGGGAAAACCAAATGCACTCATGCAGGTACCTGAAGTTAGTCCTGCTGGAGGCATCTTCAGGAGGGTGCAAGAGACAGCATGGCCTGGTTTTGGCAACCTTTTTTTCTCTAAAAGGTCTGTTCATGCAGTAGTAGAAAAAGTGCTGAGGTTGTCGCTTTGTTTGTTGGTACACAGATTCAAAAAAGGAAGAGCAGGTAGCAAAGTAGAGGGGAGACATAGCCCAGGGCTAGAAAAAAAAAAAAAAAGAAAAGAAAAAAAAATAAGATCAGACTCATTTCTAAAAAGCAATGCTATTTCTGTGTTGCACAAGAGCCACCCAAGGCATGCTGAGCCTTCTATGATTGGTATGCGTATGTTTAGACTAGTGTTTCAGGAGAGGGCAAGAGAGAGTCCCAGGACTGTGGGAGACCTTCTACTTATAGCTATGAATTAATTCTAATTAGCCCTGGAAATGGGTCTCTCCGGCTCTTTGTTCTCCGAAATTGTGCTTTTCAGATGCACGCTTCTCAATTAGCAGCTAATTATGATGGCCTTGCCTCCTTGAGGCTAGATAGAGTATAAAAAAACACACCCCTGACAGCTGTTGGAGTTTTGCCTTAAGCTTGAGCAGCAGAATTATTGATATCAATTTCAAGGGTCTTTTGCTCTTGTCCATAAATACCTCACAGACTTGAAACAATTGTATTTGTGACACTACCGAGAATTATTTGATGCTGTGGGAAACACATCCATTTCCAACCCTCACTAAATGTAGTGACAGCAAAACCAGATAATATGTGTGTCCAATAGTCTGTCCCTTCTTTCCTCTCCTGAGGCAGCGAATATGCGGAATCCAGATGTAAACCTCCCCAGGTTTTGAGGAATAAGTAGGTGTTCCCAGTCTGTTTTGCTATCACCAACCTTTCTCTACAACTGTTGTTGGACAATGATGGTAGAGATCTAATCTAGACCCCAAGTACTCATTTCCCAGTAATCCAGCTCCAGTTCTGTAGACTGCTGCAAGCCCAGCAAAGAACCTTTTTACTCCTGTGACAGGTGAGTTTGGCTCTGGAGTCACTGGCAGGGCAGATAGGATGGGGGGGAGATGCAAAAGAATATCAGATTTGCGCTACTGGGGCGACATCAATGGCCCCCCTTGTCCCATATCCCACCTCTGTTGATGGTGGCAGGACATGCTGCGCAGGGAGTTTAGTGAGTACAACCCTGCTTATTCCCTTTAGTGTGGACCTGTTGTCCATGAATTTGTCTAACTGTTCCTTGAACTAGCTGGTAGTACCAGTATCCCTAGCCTTCTGCATGAATAAACCCCAGGAGTTCACTACTCATTGTGTAAGAAATAGGTTGTCTTTCATTTGTTTTAAGATGACCTACCAGTTCAAGCATCATTTTTCCAGCATCACCCCTCATTTTAAGCTGCATATATTTCCTTCTACACGCAGGGGAGAAAATGGTTCCTTTGTTCTTTAATCTCTCTGGTCGTACTGGGGTCTATGCAAAATGTTATCTGCTGAAGGACATGGCAGAATCATAGAAACATCACAATTTTTAGCTACTTGTAAATGTACAGTTGTTCTCAGATAACAGGAAATGCAGTCCGCTCAGCAGTTCTCACGTTCTTCTTGTATGACGATTGCATTTCACATCTCCATGGAATAGTTATGGTCTGATATTTCCTTGGTAATACCAAGGGGGATTAGCAGTACTGGAGGGACTCTGCGAAAGTACTATTTTAAGATAAAATTTCTCTGCAATAACACTAGAGATAAGACAAACTCCATCTCGAATCAGTCAGACTTGCCACATCTGGATAAGAACTTCATGCAGATGTTAATTATTTCTCTTCTATTGTGAACAGGTTCCCCAGACCTGGACTAAATTTCAGCTCCAACAGAATTGCCCATCCGCAGTCTAGACCACATCTCTGGGAAAGGAAGAAAGCCTTACACGGAATAGATACATAATAGCACCTCCTTCCACATATATAAAACACAGCTATGAAAACTTGTTTCCATGTTGCAAGCACTAGAGAAATGCAATGTATGCATTACTACTGTAGCATTATAGCTCCTGGTATGTTGTAGTTCCTCTCTCAATGCAAAAATCTATGTCCTGAAGGGAAAACAGTCATCTTTAGACTAAATTAGATTACAAAAGATTTATGCTATCAAATAATCTCTATGAAGATTTCTAGCATTTCTCTTTACTACAGAAAATTGAAGGGATCACAGCAGCAAATGAATGTAGTTTGGCTGGTTTAGGCTGAATTGTGTGTTAATTTGTTCTCAGCTATGCATTTTGGATCAGATGGAGCGGTTGAATATATGAAAGTACAGGGAAAGGTTGTCCAGAGGCACTGGAATTTGCACCAATGCAGGACTTCAAAAACAAGTTAGGCAAATGTCAGAAGGGGCAGTGATGTATTTGATCCTACCCTGGGCACGGAAAGGAACTAGATAACTTCCTCAAGTCCTCTCCAGGCTGATTTATGTGACTCCATAAAATAGCAACAAACTAACAAAGCTGAAGTCTCTGCTTCCAATTCACATAACACTTGTCAACTGTGTCTATCTGCTAAGCAAACGTGCCAAGTCTGCTGCCTCTCTAAGCGGCATGCTAGAAGCAAAACAGCAAGTTGTTTTAAAAGGGGCAACATAGACAGAAGTAGTGCTGCAAACAAAAAACTTCCCTAAGATTGCAATGTCCAAATGTTCATCCTTTGCCACATAAGTCAAACTGGTGATAACACTGGAAAAATAACCACAAAGGGAAAAAAGAGGAAGAGAGGGAGGGAGGGAGGGAGGGAGGCAGGGCAGGCAGGCAGGCAGGCAGGAAGGGAGGAAGGAAGGAAGGAAGGAAGGAAGATGTGTGCAGTGCTCTATAGCATTATTAATGCTACATTTTTTAAATTATCATATTACAAGCCTTCTCAAACAAAAAAAACACTGACATCTTCTATAAAACCCAGTGTTACTACATTTCCAATACATTTGTATAGAGCCCCTTTTCTATTGACGTAAGACCATGAAGTAACATGTTTATATATTTGGGTCTGTTTTCTGCTCCTCCCTTGTCAACCCCCTTTTATTATTCCCATATATAACAGTGCCAGCATTATTGTTGAGCACTAAGGACAAGTTTCCATTCCCTGGAAGTCACCTTCCATCAGCCGAGCTATAATCACTGATCCTACAAAAGCTTTCAGACTGCCTCACCTGCAAAGTAAAACACAAGTATTTAAGTGAGGCCATTTCATCTGGCAATTGAGGCAGGCTGAGAGCACACACATGGTTAATTAGTATGGTTCAGCCAGCAGGCAATAACTCATTAAGCTAAAGTAACTCGACTATGTTTGATCATGTGCTTTATGCCCCAAGGCACTTCATAAGTAAAGCAGTAAAGTCAACTTATCTACCATCTCAATTTCTCTCTCCCTCTCTCTGTTTTTCTAACCACAGAAAATCATGGTTAAACCACAGAGGATAATTTCTGGACACAGAACAGTTCACCACCTTCCTCTTTTTGGCAGACTGACTGCTCTTGAAGATTGTTATTGTGTCTCCTTTCAGCTTTGCATTCCCTAGGCTAAATATGAAGCCTTTCTCTCTGCTCTCTGCAGCCTTGCTCTCCTATGACTTGCAGCCATTTCTTTCCTGAGGTGTAATGCCAGAAACTGGTCCCAGTGATCCAGCTGAAAGGCTTATCCTTCTGTGTCTAATATGTGACATCCCCATCTGTCCAACTCAGCCCAATGTTTCTTCCTTCCACAGCTGAGTCATTGCTCCATCATAACCTCCAGCTCCTTTGTGGCAGAGGTCTACCTGGCTACTCTCTCCCATCGTGTGCCTGTGGAGCTAATTATTTCAGTGTAGGTGCAGATTTGTGCTTGTCTTCACTAAATTGCATCCTGTTTCTTTCCAGACCATTCCTCTAATTACTGAGATCTCTCGAGCATTAATCCTCTCCTCCCTAGTGTCTCTTGCTCTTAGCTGAAACTCCAATAAAGGGGCTATCTACCCTTTCATCCAAATTATTAATGAAAATACTGAATCCAGGCCTAGGGATATCCCTAGGGATCCAGCTCAATAAATCCTTCCAGTTTGACAGTATTCACCTAGTAACTGCTCCCTCAGTACTCTCAGTAATTTCATCTAAACCTTTTCCCTTTGATTTTCTTATAAGAACATTGCATTTCTAAAGGCAAGACATTGTAGCTACACCTTCTCCCTTTTTGGGTAGTAAGAAAACCTATATTTGTAATACTTAGTGCCAAGAAAACATGCAGAAGGGAAACTAACATACATGTGTCAGACCTGAATTCAGGTGGCTTCTGTCTGTGGAGGATTAGGATGTGACCAAATATCCCCGCCTGCATGTTGCAAACCCATTTCAGCATTCACGAAAAGCATCTGCTGGTGGTCCCCACTGCACTAAACAGGATGATGGACTAAACGGATTTGGGAATAATTTAATGTAACACTTCCTAAACCATAGGCTCCTCAATTTCCAGGAGATTTGGATCAAGTTTATATGCATCCAAATTCACTTTCCAGAATCGAGTGAGGGATGAATTTCCACCAGTAATCTCCACTCTTGCTTAGGTAAAAATTGCTGAGCTTCAAACTCCTCATGGGAGTGGGGTGTTTGTTTTTATACAAGAGGAAGGAAGTCACCTATTTCATTCCCTTGTGCTCTAGTAATTTTGTGATTTGCTTAATGAAATATGGAAAGATACGGTAACATCCAGATATAAAGAGAACTTCTTGTGCTTTACATGTCAGCCTGAAGAACAGAAGTATGTGAGAAAGTAGAATAAAATATGACCCTGAACACCTGTTATATGGTATGGCATGGTAATAAAATACTGCTCGCTTAAGCAAGAGCTTTTGAACTGCTCATTACAAAAGCCCTTCCCTCTCCATTGGTTTTCAGAGGCACTCTGGAGAGATTATGTGCTTAAGTCAGTCATTTAAATTTAGATATCTAGAACAAACATTGCAGGCTCCCCTCCTCCCTTCTCAGAATAAATACTTCATGATGGCATAAGACCATTCTCTTTTTAAAAAAGAAGCGGTACCACAAGAAAAATTTAATCAGAAAAGAAGTATTTCACTTGCTCTTTGGTGTGGTGCTTGTTTGTTTGTTCTTCAAGTGTCAGTTGTGCCTAATAACTGAATGGGAACAAAAGCAAATTAAGCAAGGGCATTTCTGATCACTGGCTGAGCACTCACTTTCTGCTAATGAAAAACTGAACTGTAAAATCAAGTCAAAATATTTTTTCTGTAGTTCCCAGTGGAATTCAAAGCCAACACACATTTGTACTTCCGCTTGCTCCACAGGCGGCTTGGCGCCCCTTTCACTGACATTGAGTCCTGCCAGAAAAGCCCATCAGGTCTTTCAGGTTCCCACTGGCAGAAAAAGTACCACTCTCCTTGCACCAACATTTGGAAAACAGAAAATGTGCTGAGTTTCAATGTCCTTCAAGCCTCCATAAATCACTCATAGAAAAGAGCGGAGATTACTTAGGCAGCACATTGTATGCCTAAAACCAGAGCTGAAGTAGGACCTCCAGAGTCGCTATAGAGGGATTTCATCACGAGGAAGAGAGGCTGAGCAAACAGCAAGGATGCCTTGTCACAACAACATCCTGTCCTTGCAGAGAGGAGAATGGCTTTTGAGGGAATGACAGAGCTTTGGATCTCAGCTCCCTGAGGCAAGTTCAGGCAAGTTCAGACTCATTGCTTTTGTGTGATGGAAGGTTTGGGTTTATTATTAGATTGAACGCAAAAGAGCCTTGCCAAGTTTGAAAGTTCATGATGTTTCAAGAAGAGAAAGGAAGTGTCTTTACCTCTTGGAGAGACTAGTCTCTCAGCTATGAAACAGGCCAGGAGTTATTTAGCTCTCATTCCAAATAATGACTGAAAGATGGCTGAAGAATAATGTGCTGAAACCCAGAGACAGATCTGCCCTTCAGAGCTTGCAAGTGAGGGCACCACAGAGTTTCTTCTCAGAGTGAAATTCCCATTTCCCAGATTTGCATTTGCTGCTGCGAATGAGATAAACATTGATACAGCGCAGAGCAAACAGAGTCTGCTGTGAGGCTCATTGGGGGATTACTGACTACTCAAACAGAAGAAGATTGGGTGGGAATTAAATATGTATAACCTCAAGTCCTGCCCCCTTGCTTACAGCTCTTTCTCACAATCCTAAAAATCCATCTTCATGCCAGCTGAGCATTTGCCTCTGTCTGAATGCTGTCCCAGAGCCCCGCTGCTCTCAAGATGGAATCATCCTCTTGTTTCCAGCCTTAGCTAACAGCATTTGCTTTTGTGTCGGCCATCTCTCCACCTTAAATAGTTTGTATCCCTCCTTTGGGGTTACCTGCATTATTCCAATAGACAGCAACCATAGCTTCTGACAGCCCCAGTTTTGCTAAGGAAAGCAAGCCAAAGCTTTTTATTTCACCTTTTGTCAGTTATGTCATTTCCCCACCCCCCCCCACCCTTAGCCCAATTTTATATTCTTATCTGCACTTGATTTCAGTAAAATATCTTTCCCTTGAAAGTGAATAATTGGAGTTGTATAAGTCAGGGCTTTCCAGTGCCTTTGTTAGAGCTCATTATATCCTTCCTCCATACTAGCTTTTGTACCTATTGAGTCTGCTTTGCATTTTCACCACCACCTTGTGTTTGTTCTCCATGGTCACCAGTAGTCAAGTCCAGTGCTCAAGTCTTTCCTGTCCAGATGCCTTTCAATGGACAAGTTTCTCAGAGCATAATGTTCCCTGGGGAAGTGGTCACAGCACCAAGCCTGACAGAGCTGAAGAAGCTTTTGGACAATACTCTCAGGCACATGGTGTGACTCTCGGGGATGGTCCTGTGCAGGACAAAGAGCTGGACTCGATGATCCTTGTGGGTCCCTCCCAGCTCAGCATATTCTGTGATTCCGTGTGAAAATTTCCACTGTGCATCACTTTGTAGTTCTGTGTTACCCCATCTAATTTCACATATATTACCCCACTCCTCAAACTCAACCAGCTCTTCACCAAAACTGCCCCGATCCTGCTAACAGCACATTAAAGAAGGGTTCATCCGTGTGCTCCCATTTATCTGTGCCAAAACCAGTCCTGTAATTATTTAAGAAAAGCAAAGCCAAGACCCATTCATAAGAAATGCTACTGGCAGATTTCTTCTATCTTGATGGTCCCCTAAAACACAAAAGCTGCTTCTTGCTGTAAGCCATACCTTTTCCCACCTCATCATTCTTACACTAATGCTCATCTCGATTAGCTTCCCTGATAATTTTCCAGGTATCTACATATCAAAACCATCTGTTGTAATTCAGCTGTATTAGATCTATTTAATGTCTCCTGCCTAGAAAATCAACTATCTATCAATTACCTACTCATCTGTTGTTTGTCATTCAGACTAGGCTGGCTTGAGCTACTGCTGCTAAACCTCACCTGAATTTCACAGGTGGGGTTTTCTTTTCAACCTGAACACCCTTTTAATTTTTATTTGTCCTTCAAATTTTGTTCTAGGCCTTTCCTAACATCAAGGCCACAGTGGTCAACTGATTAGGAATAATTTCTTGCTTTCTAAATCTAGGTTAGCATCTCTAACTGAGTAGATTTACAGAAAAAGTAGTTAACGTTGGATTAACGATTTCATGCAATCTGGTGATTGAGGCTTTAGGAGTTCTGGCACGGTGATCTTGTCTCTCTGGTAAGGTGCACTGACTGGCTTTATTTTTACCTATGGCATGGCCCTTTGAATTTTCATGCCCTAATTCCTAACAGCTTCCCTGATTTTACCCCAAATATTTAAAAACTGCTTGTAGAAAACTGAATTATGGTGGATTTTTAGCTTGATGCACTATCTGAGCATCTCTTGCCTCTTCCCTCACTACCTCCTTACTCACCTCTTGTCTACTTTCTGTTTATACTACAGAAAGAGCTTAGATTCTTCCTGTGCTTGTAGGGTCTAACTCAGCTTGATTTACAGCAAATTCCTTTTTATATCAACCCACAGAGACTCCTTTGCTTTTCCCAATTTGTTTTTCATCTCCCTTCTTCATCAGTGTCCCTCAGTCACTTGTCCAAGTTGGTCTGGAGTCTTCCCTTGCAAAGTCCATTCCAGTTCAAAAGTGACACTCAACTTTTGGTATCTATTGTTTTACAAAAAGTGGTGGCAAATCTAGACCAGGACAGAGTGAGTGTCCCAGAGCCTGAGCACATGCCATTTCCCCAGGTGGAGAGGTGCCACCTCCTCCTGAACACCTCTGTGACACCTATCCCAGCATGGGAACAGCCTGCACCTCTGTGCTCCCCCAGATGGGCTTTTCTGGCTCTCCAGCATCTGTGGCTCATCTTAACCACAGGAATTAAAACCTGAGCAGGAATTAAAACAAAGTGTGGAACATATCTCCCTGCTCAACACTTCCAGGTTTACTTGCTCAACAGGGTGCCTCATTCATTGAAATGGCTCTTCATCCCCACAGCTCCAGCTTTGGCTGAAGAAAAGGGCACGGTTGTGTGTGTCCAAAGCACAGAGAAGTGGAAGTTGCTTTTCTCACTGCTTTGACAACACTTACTGGTGGTAGTGAAGCTCCAGAAGAGAGAGGTGACTGGGAAAACGGTCAGACTAAGGAAGACTGAAGAAGTTCAATTATCTTGGAAATTGGGATCCTCACAACATCCAACAGAGCCTGACTCAAGGCTGTGCTGTATATTTTGGGAAGATTTTTCTCATCTTGTGTGTATGGGAGGCTCAAACTTAAAATGCCTACCAAATGAATGAGGCCTGACTCAAATAATGCAAGATTTTACAAAGGAAAGTTGTGCCATTGCCATCAGCCCCCTTTTATCTCAGCTGCAGCTACCCCTCCCTTTTTTAGCAGTTGCTCCTGCAAATTGCAATTTTTTTTTTATTTTTCTTTTTATGAGGACCCCTTTCTATCTGCTGCCTTGGATCCAGGGAGCGATCCTGTTTGGAGCATCCTTCCTGGTGGTGCTGTATCTGTGGCACTGTCCCATAGTAGTGTCCTTTTCTGGGGGAGCTGAGCAGCGATTGGGTCTATGCTGTCTCCTTTCCGGCATGCTAACTCTGAATAATGATGTGGCAGCAGCGCTGGTGTTGCATGCCAGAGCAAATGAATGGGAAAGAAATATTTTCATTATTTTGAAATGCCAGATTGATTTCACATCCAGCTGGCACCACTTATATATCCTCCTTTCTCCCCCACCTATCTATTTTTTTAAATACTGCCCTGATTTCCCTGGCAGTCATTGTTTCTGCAGCCCCTCTCAGGCCAGAGCTTTTGAGAGAAAAAAAGAAAACAAACACAGTTTGGGTTTTTTCCTATGCTGACATCATTAGCTGCCCATCACTTTCACAATTAATGTGCTGGTGCTGTCATAAGGCATATGCTGTCAGTGGGGTTTTCTTCCCACCCCTGCTCTTTAAACATAGCAGAAGTTCGCTTTTCTCTGTAATGAGAAGCTGAAAAAAACCCTATCTAGGACTGGCACCAGCACCGGCACCAGATACATTCCTACTCGATAAGAAGCAAGCAAGCAGGCTCAGATAAGCCCAAACCCTTGGGAGTCAGACCCTGGCTGTCCTTATTTGGTGCATCGGTCCGTCCCATGTCCAAAGCATGGTTGATTTTGAGTTTATTAGGTGATTATCTTGGCTCCAGCTCCTTCCTGTGAAATGCAGTGGGAGCTCTGCCAGCCTCCTGCCCATGTATCCCCTATGAACAGGAGAGGCTGAAGGCAATGGAGAAGTGGTAGGGAAGGGGAGCAGGTCACCAGACACCAGGTTGAGGCCCTCGGGCCTTCCCCCTGCACCACCATGCTGCCAACACTGTACTTTGGGAGAGTTTATCTCATCTTGACTTGAATACATCTACTGTTTGGATCATAATTACCTCACTAGGAAAAGTAATCTGTTATCTGATGTCCTTCTGGTGGACACTTTTTTCCAGAGATGTGAAGTTTATTGGGCTTCTGTTAAGCATCAGTTATTTATTCCTCTTTCTGCTTGCAGTATCCGACATTAGTAGTTGCTTTTTTCTTCCACTTGTTACCCACCCAGTAGCTGTTTTGTTCCACCCCAGTGTATCAGTGCAGGGGAAAGATTGAATTTGTAACTAATATTTTGCAGCCTTTTGCACATGCATACTTTTTATTCAAACAAGACACTTCAAAATTTCAAGGCTGTAAAAAGGGCTGTGTATGAAAATGGAGTTAAGTCTTTCAAATCTGTGAAGGCAGGTGATTTTGGATATGCAGACAACAGCTTTTAAAATAAACTGCTCTTGCATATTTTCAGAAGGTATTCAACACCCATTCCAAAGTTACACAAGCTGAAACTTCAATAAAAAATGACTAGAGGAAAACAGAATAAGAACAGGAACATGAAATATCTCTTCTTTCCAAATAATTTCTGAGGTTTCAAGCTAATGCTATTAGAGCCTTAAAAGTGAGCAGGAATGCCCTAAAATTAATAGGAAAATCTATGACTAACCAATGAAGAGATTTTGAAGCCAAAGTAATTTGACTAAATTCTCTGAATTCAGCTGGCATGCTCCCATATCACTCTGCATCAGCTGCAATCTTTTAATAGCACAAGCCGTGAGGTACAAAAATAATGCACCACAATGGCATACAGTTCCCTGAAATACAACTAAGTTTTCATTAGTCAAATTATCACATAAGAATAATCATGTTTGGATTAATAGGGTCATATTCTTTAGTCTTTTTGTATAAGCCTGACCTAAGATATTTGACATGGTAAAAAAAAAAACAAAACAGAGTGAGAAAACCCCCAAACACAGTGGTTATGAAAATCAGACTTTTCTTGAGAATGTGAAAATGGGAAGGGAAATTGCCTATGAAAAGTGTTTGGAAATACAGCACCTTGGCTTCAGCTTGAGCGGCTTAAGCAACAAGAGAATCAAAACTGTGGCTCACTTGCCTTCTCTTTTATTCCCCCCCCTTTTGTTGTTGTTGTTGTTGTTGTTGTTGTTGTTGTTTTTCTTTTATACAAACTGGTTCTGCTTAAAGAGAATAAGCACTTCTACATGGTGGTATACTAGAAGCTCTGACATGAGAACAGAACTGTTTTCATAGTTAAGGTGTGACCTCTACACGTCCCCCAGATCATAACCAGAGGGCATCTGCAGAGGACATTGGCTGGGTTGTCAAAACGTGGCATTTGGCAAAGCAGAAACCATATCTTCCTCTGAAAACACCAACCCAGCCACAGGATTTCCACTGCAGGAGACAGCTCCCCTTGGACTGATGTGGGAAGGGCACAGCTCAGCACATGCTACTACAAGACAGGAGTCTGGGGGAGGTTCAGGTCGAGACTGCCCCCTCCTCTTTCATGGCTGCAATAAACCCCAATAAACTAGATTTTCCCTGGAACTTGGCAGTTTTACTTGTATTTAGATGTCTTATGCAGTTTCAGCAGCAGCTGAAGGCACCTGTCATGGCTGGAGCTGGACAGACCCTTTCATGGGGTTGCAGTGATCTTCAGAGAAAAATATATAGGAATAAACACACCACGTCACAGAAAAAAAAATAAAAAAAGTTAAAGGCATCTAGGTTTGATGTGGGAAAACATCAGGAATGAAAAGCCAAAACACACTGAGTGCTTGTGAGTGCAGTAAAAGGAGCAATGTGCTTACTGGAGCTGAGGAGCAATTTACTCATCTGGAGTACTTTCTGTCACGTTTAAGGACCTGAAACATATTCTTAGATCAGCAATAAGGGAAACAGTGAAAGTAGTACTTATGGGAGGACTGATATTTTTCCAGATCAAACTGCTGGGGTTAAGAGCCCCTCGGTGCATCCTGCTGTGCTGGAGGCAGCCATGAGATTCCTCCTTGCCCACACATCTGAAAAGATACATAGCTTCTCCGTTTACAGTAATTATTCAGACATCCAGAGTTTTTTTCTCTCTCAAGGCCCAGGTCTGCCCATCTTTTTCATGAACAACTGCAGCCCTTTAGGAGTAAATGAAACTGTGTGCAAGGTAGGCAAGAAAAGTCTGAGTCTGACCCCAGAACTATGGCCCTGGACACCCAAACCCTCATTAGATCAAGAACCAGAAAGCGGTTGCTGCCTGAATTCAAGAGCACCCACCATCCCACTGTTTGCCCTCCAAGAAGCTTGGTGTTCTTGTTCTCTTCCATGCTGTTCCAAGGAGCCCCACAGTCAAGGGTTGGATTCACCTAAGCAGGAGGTGAATTCAGCTTTGCCATCAGCTTCCAGAGCTGCTTGAGCATTTCCTACTGAACACTCATATTCTACCTATAAAATACTTACAGCACATTTCTGCATGGATAGGAAAGATAACTGCTTTAATTAAATATCAAAGTTACCATTATTTTGCAATGCAGAGACGATTCAAGATATCCAGAACCTAAAGCATGTACCTAAAGCAGCCTATGGTATTCCTGATAGTGGTTGGGTTGGCTCCGTGGACTTCAGGACTCCAGGATTACCTCTGGTAGTTAACAACTGCTCAACTTCACTTCTATAAACCCTCTTGGAACAAATCACACACAGTTTTCTAAGTTCATGGGAGAAAACAAGGAGATTAATAACAGTCACCATGCATCAAACAGGTCTAATTGTATCAAGTTATATTAGACCAATCTAAACTTTTTTTTTCTTTACAAGATGGTGGGAGAATCAGTGAATCTTGACTTTTTACAGCTCAGAAAGTATTGTCTAGGTTAAATTATTAGAGGTGATTGCAAGAGTGGCTCTAAAATCACAGCCATAGTCTCATGTCACAGACTGAAAGGATGCTCAAGCAGTGGTCTGCGTGCTCTGTCCCAAGTTTGATGGCACTTCACATTTTCCATAACAACCTGGGAACAGAATAGAAGAGACTTTTGCTACTGATGTGAAGATGGAAGAGATTACATGTAGGTTAGTGCATCGACTGAGAATTAAAAAAATAGTAATTTAAGAAGCACACTGCAAAACAATATGACTAAGATTTGACTAGTCAAATACAACGTTCTGTATTGCGCAGTATAAAACACCTTCGCACAATCACACCAGGGAATTATCAGGTCAGGAGGAGTTTTGGGGAAGTCGGCTACAGGTTGAGCATAACTTGATGATATCTTGTTGCTGTAAAAAATGTAAGTCTTGTACTGGATGTATAAATGTGTTCCAACATGAAAACACAAGGTAATTCTGCTCCACTGGGTGATCTTCTCTCAGAGCCCTCAGTGGGACTGAACTGCAGATTTTGGGCAACAGTACTTCAAACGCAAGCTGTGTGATGGGTGGGTAGGGCAGTCAGAGAAGGGTAGTCAGGTCTATTAGAAAATTATTTAATGGTAAAGTGAAGAATTAGACCTTAGGGCATGGAATGCTTTTAAAACTGAATATAAGGAAGCACTGGAGAAGACCAAGAAAGCTGTGGTTTCTCCACCCGTGAAGGTCTCCACCACTGACAGGTGGGCAGACACCTGTCAGGAATGGTGTTGCCCTTGTGCAGCAGATAGATCAGAGACCCTTCTACTGCAGAATAGGTGCATGCCCTGGGACAGGCAGCATTTCAGAGAGATCAGGGCATGAAGCCAGAGTCTTGGCTCAAGGGAACCAGAATGCTAGTCTTAAAAATGTGGTAGAAGCGCTCCGTCCTTAACTTTGGATGGGTTGCAGATGTAGATTGCTGCAGCTGCGTGCCAGAGTCATAGCAGATGGACCACCTCTGAAAGATAACGTAGCTAATATTGATGGAGAAGAAGGGTTGTTAGCAGAAAAACAAAAAGCAGTAGGTAATCTCCAGGGAAGCAGATAATTGACTCACCTCTCCTGGAATTTAAAGCTGGGGAGGATTGTACTGTACAATAAAACTGTGTCAACAGTGATCAGTAGTTCTTGCTCCCCAGGAAAGATGCAGGTTTAAGTTTGTGGATGTGTGTAAGTCTCCCAGCTCTGAATTAAGCTGTCTGTGTTTCACACCTGAAGAAGAATTTCTGAGCCTGAATTCTTAAAACACTTTTTTGCAAATAAAACAGTTTGTCTTACAGAAGGTACTGTGTGTATCTAACCATCATCTTAACATCTTGCCTTGGAAAAAAATAATTTCTGGTTTATGCAACAATGTAGGGAATTATATATGGAAAAATGGGCTGGATGGATCCTTTTCTCCATGGAAAGATTAAACATATTTATCTCATTTCTGGTGAATGCCCTTCTCAAATGATCTTAGAAATATGCAGCAATGGAGATCCTGCGTATTTCCTAAACAGTTTGTTTGGATGCTTCATTATCCTTTCCTGCCAACAGCATTTCCTAACACCTAACCCATATTTTCACTGATGTAGTTTGAGACCATAGCACATTTTATACAACACCCTTATGTACATACTTAATACACTATTGGGTTTGGGTTTTTTTAAATCCTAATGATACCAAGTTTATCAACTTGATTGTTCCTAAATTCAGTACTCCCTTTTGTCACTTTCCATAAATATCTGTAAGGACACAGTACAGCCAGGTCATGCAGCCAAAATGGTGTAGCCTCTGAGCCCTCATAAAGTTAAATATAAGTTTAAATATAAATATTATTTCACCTCTTCATATTCAGACAAAAATTGATGCCAAAGCAGACTCCAATTCCACATACCAGCCATAGCAGGAGAGCTGTCATCTCAGGCTTCATACTCAGCTGATTGAAATGCTGATTGAAGCACTTAAAATGTACAAATAAATATATATATACACATACATATCTCAATCATTGCTAAGTTTAAGAACTCAAGGGAGGAAAAGCCAAAACAACAGGAAGTTTCTAAAAGAAGGAAAATACTTCTCTTCCCCTAAAAAAAGCCAAACCACAACATCCCACCCCCCCAAAAAAAACCCCAAACAAAACCAACCAAAAAAACCCCACCCAACACAGAAACACA
Source organism: Manacus vitellinus (assembly GCF_001715985.3). Classification (NCBI taxonomy): domain Eukaryota; kingdom Metazoa; phylum Chordata; class Aves; order Passeriformes; family Pipridae; genus Manacus; species Manacus vitellinus. Next base: position 29,609,934 of record NW_021940208.1, read on the forward strand.
GCACGTGCAAGGTATATTTTGCATGTCCTGTATCCTCCAAGGCCTGGTGTTCTCTGGAGCTATTGACTGCCAAGGACTTTGAGAGGAGACATGAACGGCAGCAGAGGTAGCTCCATTTTCACTCTCCTCTGCTCGTTTGTGTGCTCTGGCTGTGTTATGGCTCAGGGGCTTATGCCAGTGCAGCTGATGCACAACCATACAAGGAACATCAAACAATACCTCTAGTTTTAATTGCGACCTTTTGAATTTTCACTGATCGGGAAGAACTTCAGCCTGGCAGTGTAGAGGCTGGCTGGTTCACTTACAGACCAGATGCACCAGCAGATTGGTGATGCCAAATCTGACAGTGCAGAAAAGGGTTGAGGTTCCCCAGGCAGGGATAAAGTAAGGGTTAATGACTCTTCGCCCCAGCTACAGACCTTCTGGGCAGTGATTGTCACCATGAGAAGGTTTTAACCCTGCAGCTAATCACTGCATTTCACAACTTCTCAGCACGCACCCAGTGGAAACCTCTGCCAACCAGTGAAGATGGGATTGTCCATACATCTGGACTGGGAAGGGTCACCTGCAGCTGCCTCTATGCTCAGAGAACATGGGTCTTTGTTTCACAGACCATCTCCATCCCTCCTGTTAGGCAGATATATTTGTTGGCTCAGGTTTCAGCCCAGGCCCATCTTGCCCGCAAAAGATAGTTTGAGGATCACAGCTCACATGAGGTGGTGATGGCCAAGCATGGCTCCTGCCCTTGCAGGGAGCCCTGGTTAGACCTCTTCAAAATAATGTGCACCATTGTGTATTTTGCAATTCAAGCTGCAACATGTACAGAGGACAGAGATAGGCAGAGATGGACAGTAACATTTTTTTAGCCTTCTTTAACAAATATTATAAAAGCTACAGAGAAACCCCTGTGTTTGCATGCAGACGTATTTTTCATCTTGAAGAAAAAAAATTATTTGGTTCTAGTTTGAAAGGTGAAAACCATGTGGTAGCTAGTTAAACAGCACATGTGATTAATAATTTACCCCAGCAATTTAGGACTTGAAGACTTTACTCGAGTAATAGCAGGAAGAAGTAAAAGGGAGCCATGAAATCCATGCATGCTGCGCTGGGACCCACTGATAACACTTTGCCTAGGTCAGAGGGGGAAATGATTTACAGCTGTTTCAAGCTTGAATACCACAAAGTTTGGAGGGAGTGGCAAACCTTGCTAGCTACCATCATTCATCTCTCCTGTCTCTTGGGTTAGTCTCTAATTTTAGAAGTCCGTTTCTTTTAAGAGCCATCATTATGTTTTCAATCTACAAACATTTCAGTTTCTGTGGAGAAACAAATGTGGAAAAAAACCCCAACTTTTCAGAGCTCAGGAGAAAATGATGGGTTTAGCGTGATCATTTCTTTCTAGAAGATGGGTTGGCAAATGATTTTCAAGAACAGACTCAAGTCAGAGTGTGCTTTGTGTTCAGCAGTATTGCCAGGGAATTTACACACCTGTCACCTCATTGCCGCTTCCTTTGTAAAACAGAAAATGACAAACCCAAGTCATTTGCTTTCATTGTATTTTTTTTCCTTTATAACAAAATGCTTGACACTCTTTTGAAAAGACATAGCAGATTTCCTCCACGCTTTGGGATTCAGCACAGACTGTAGTCTCTAAGGTGTAAGTAGAGTGGGTTTCCTTTGAGTTGTTGTGGTATCAGACAGTGCAATGCATTATTAAAATCCAATTTAAACTTCCTACTTTCAGGTGCCAGATGGCCAAACAATATTTGCAGTGCTGGAAGAGAACTAGGATGGGCTTGTCACATACTACTGCTGTTGTCACATCCATCTAAATAGAAATTTCTAATGTCACTTGGTTTTTTAAATAGTTGGAAGCCTATTGATCAATTTGGCTTTAGCACATGTAAGTGCCTTACTGCTCTCCATCATGATGCACAAACATTCCTGAGTTCCTGCTTATCTTTTGCAAAACTGAGGTTCTCCTTAGCCAATGGTGTATATTAATATTAATTTGTATATTGTGCTAGACCTTCATATTTGTATCTTGTTCCTCTGTTCTCATTGAAAAGCTATGAGAACACAGAGATACAACATGCACAAAGAGACTGCATTTCCAAGGCCTGACCAGACTTTTCAGTTCGAGACTCATCATGAGAGTGAGAGAGCTCATTAAACAATAAAAAGAGAGAAGTCAAGGAGAGAAGTTTCTTATATCTCCAGGGTTCAGGGGATTTCTGCCAGGAAAGTTTTTATTTTTTTCATCTGTATGTATTTCTCACTGCTATTTTCTATCCTTCATTACATTCCCCATTGCTTTGTAATTGAGGTTTTTTAGAAGATAGGACAACTTTTGAGCTGGCAGGATAACAAGGACTAGAAAATTATATAGGATGTGGCTTGGATGGAATTTAGCCCAACGACATCCTGGCTGCATTACAACTCCTTCAAAAAAAAAAAAAAAAAAAGCTTCCAGATCACATATGGAACAGGAAGGACATCCTCTCTGGAGAACTGTCCCATGGTTGTCCCTGGGACAAATGGGATGGGGCAGTCGCTGCTGCAATGTGATTACAGGGGATGTAGGCACATACTTACCTACAGTCCTATGGGCTGGAACACCTCCACTGTGCTCAGCTGTACACCTGTCTCCTCCAGGGAGGGATGCTCTGCTGCTTTGGGTTCATAAAGAGCACACATGCACTTTGCCACTGAAGGCTCCATGCCTCTGAGTGTTGTCTGCATTTTCCCCTGAGAAGGGAGCCAAAAAAATCTGCCCCATGAGGATGTCTCATGGAGCGTCCTGCAGGCTTTCTCTATGTTTTTCTTTCAGAAAAGCAAAGATCAGACTGGGTTTCTCATCTGTAGTAAGGGGAAAGGCAATCTCCCATGGGAGGGAGGAATGGGGAGAACCCCAATCTTTACAAGGGGATCATTGTATGAGGATTGGGAGGCACTCAAACTATTTGGAAGCACAATCTGCCCTTCTCACAGCTAGCTCAGTGTGTTCAGTAGCATGGCAACATGACTGAGCCATCTTTCTTGAAGCTAATACCACATGGGGGGGATTAACTGCAAGCAAGCAGGCAACAATAATGGGCTCATTGAAATTCAAGGACAGCTCTGCTTCAACCACACTGAAATACCCCTTCTCCATTTTGAGTTTCTCTCCCTGCTACAGGAGTAGGTCTCCTGCCTGCATGGCACAGAGTAGTCCCACCTTTTTGTGGCAGTTGTCACCAGCATTATGCCTGACAGCAGCACTCCCAGGAAGTGTCAGAAAGTGATGTGAGGCAGTGGGATAAGGGCAGGGAAGTCTCTAACCCATCACGAAGTTGGGGTAGGAAAAGGAGAGCGGGGAGGGAGTGTGAAACTGGAGGCAGGTGGCAAACTGGGATGTAATTCCCAGCAGGGCTTCCTGGAAGAGTCTGACCAACACGGTGCAGAGAGGGGATTTATCCCCTCCTCCTCCTCCCTGCAGGCCCCAGAATAAGTTAAACAAGACGTCAGATGTTTCTATTTTAAGAATAACCAGGGAGACTGGCAACTACGAAAGGAAATGGAGGGGAGGGCAGAAGTTGTCTAGTAAAATTAGCAGCACATTTTCCTCCCTGCCTTCCAGAGAGCATGCCCCCTTCCAGCAAGCCAGGGTCTGCACAGCATAAATTATTACTGTCTACATTTGAGCCTGTGCTGTTGCTTCTGCCAAGTGTTTACTCTTGAATGCCATATTTTTTCAGGCACAGATGACACTGGGTGACATGTGTCATCACAGTACATGCCCCTGAAAAATATGCACTGTGAAATTGCACTGACATTCTCCAAGACAGCCTGCTCACGTGTGCAGAGAAAGGAATTGGAAAGTCTTGGTCAAGAGACTACTCATCTGTCCCACTATGGCAAAGCTGGACTATGGACTGGGTAAGATTCATGCTGCAAATGTCACCGAGTTCACAGATCATCACTAAGCTGTACTTGTGTAGATAAGACCTCTGGGAACCTCGTACTCAAGATATTACTTCTCTGTTGCTTCCCCCATGAATGAGACCTGTCCTCATAGCAGTGAGTAAAGCCACAACTTCATCATCTATCACAGGTTTCTTAATATACAGAAGCTGCATCAGACACAGCACAATGATTATGTACCACCAGCAATCGCTGTAAGGGTGAAAGAGAGATGCTGGATAAATATTTGACAGCTATTTTCATTCTTCCAAGCCCACATTCCTCTTAACCCCTTTTGGCCACATGTTGCAGTGAGTCTGGAGCTCTTTGAAAAGGTTGGATGATCCAGTTTTGGTCATATTCAGCTTGCTGAAAGCCCATATCCATGTAGTGTGATTGACAAATCAAATCACTTAAACAGTCTGCAGGTCTCTTTCTGTTGTGTCAGGTAATAGACTTTAATGGCTGTTGATGTAATGGGTGTATTCTGTCATCAAAACAAGGAGCTCTGGGCTTGGCATGCTCACCTGGCTCTTAATCAGCTTTGGGCTTCACCTACTCATACGTTTCTGTTCAAACCAAAGCGTACAGATTAAAATAAACCATACATTTAAAGAGAGAGCTTTAGACCCCCAATTATGGAAAAATGTTTTACATTAGTGTCTTAAACATCAGCGTGTTAAGGTTAGAAATGTTCTTGTTTAATTTCTGTGACAACATATGGCCAAAGTCAACGAGAGGCTGATGTGAGTGTTTGATATATGGCAGCCCAGCATGATCTCATCTCAGGGAGGTCATGGGATTAGAGCATAGAACAGTCAAATATGATTAACATTAGGTACTATATCTGTGTGAAGATGTGCTGGTCTCTTGCTTTGACTACAGATAGAAAGCCAAAGTCGGATGAAGGTCAGACTGTTTAGACAGTCAAAACCTGTGACATCCTACTCTATGTGGTGCTACTGGCAGAGGAAAGTCACTTGTCCCAGAATGCTTCTCACTGCCATCAGTGTTATTGTGCCTCACAGCTTAGATTCACCCAGCACACCTGTCTGCTACAACAGCACGCAGCAAATGGAGGAGGACATCTGTGCTGGGGAATTGGTTTCTGCCATTTTCTGCTATTTTTACATGGTGGTTGTGAAAGCTTCCAAAATGAGATGCATTGCCACAATTAAACTGAACGCATTTAATAGCAAACTATTGCAAATTGCAGAGTAAAGCCACTTCATATTTCCATGGGGCTTTCCAGAAAAATAGCTCCAATTAATGAGGCACATTGTAGACTTGTTTATATTCAACTGACTCTGTTCAAGCACCAAATAATCTGTGTGTGATTATGAGGCCAAATTCACCCTGTAATTTTTCATTTAGCCTTGTTCTACTGCCTGGCCTGTTCTGCTGAGCAGAGGAGTTATTCATGAAGCAAAATCTCCCTGTCCTCACTCCCTAGTTTCAGTGGACTTTACAGGTGTTGCACAAAGTCACAGCATCCTGTAAATAACCACTGCTCTGTAGTATCAGCTTCCAGGCTCAGAGTTAGCAGGCAGAGGGCTGGGTCACCCTTCTGGCTTTGTTTGCTTCTCCCTGTCTCCATAACCAGAAACTAAGCAGTGAAGATATTCTAGAGTGGTAAAATTCATTTCACAACCATGCACCAGCTTCAGGCAGAATTTAGGCTTTGACATTTGGAGGAAAAGAGCCTGCTCTGCCTTATGACCTGCCCCATGGCATTCATGGTGAAGAACATCCCTGGTATGCCCAGGCCATCCAGGTCTCAGTGCTGTAAGTGAAACCACCTAACACTGAAGCACCCTGCCGTGAAAAGCAGTGGAGGTCACATTTCATCACTAATCCAGTGATTTTTCTCACAGCTACAAGTAATGTTCCCAGTGAAAGAGGCGCAGGAGAATTTTTGTGTGCTCTTCGTGCAGCTGCGTGGGAATGTCTCTGGGAAGACACCTTTTGAGGCTTGAGTATTTTGGGGCAATTCAGGCCTTGCAGTGATGTTTCACTGCACGTTTTAGAACAAGCCATGTCGCTGGCACTTATCACCATGGGCACACTGGGCTTTCTGTGCAAGCCCTGATGGGGCAAGAATGAAGAGAGACAGAGTAGTCCTATATTACAATCCCAAATTAGGACAAATTGCCCCAGCCATTATATGTGTGCCTTCACTCGTGCCACATAAGCAGCACCAATGTCAAAACATCAAGCTTTTCTCCCTTCCCTAGGCTGCTGGAAGAGGCAGCCCAGCAGTAGAACCCTCCATGATGGCATCAATACTCAGCGCACACCGTAGTGCCCAGTCCCAAGCACAGGGACATTGGACCCCTCATTTCCACAATAACAATTGCACAGACTATATATTTACAGCCTCCCACAAATGTCCTGAAGAGGAAAAGATCACATAAAACTGTCAATCAGAAGAGCAGCACTGTGGCTGTGTTGTTGCTCAGGTGTCTTTTATTTTTGGTGCCTGTCCTAGCAAGCAATCTCCCCCTATCCTATTTCTACTCCAACCCTTCAGGCACAAACTTGGAGAACAGTCAGGCTGTAAGTTCAAGCTTGTACTTATAATACGAGATGTGCAGGAGACCAGGTCACTGGAGCAGGCTGCACTTTCCTGAAAAACTAAAAGATACTCCAGGGGTCCCAAGGATGATCAGGAATTGCCAGTACAGTCCTGTGGGGTTGGGTCTGCAGGTTTACACCTCACAGAAGGGCTAGATAGGGAGTCACGTTGCTTCACTGCCACTGGACACACTTCACCCCCTCCTCCAGCAAGCCTGCACATCTCAGCAGGGCTCAGTAAGGGACAAGCAAAACTGCCCACTGCTAAATTCAGGTCAAATCTTGAAACTCTGCTGTTTCGCCTGTTTTGATTTTAGTGGAAATATCCCCATTTAATTATACTGGTAAAAGCATGTCAGATAACATTCATCATTGTTACTTCTACAGGATTAAAGCATGGGTACCATTTGCTATTTCAGATTTTCCCCACATTAAAATTTGTATAGTTTATGCACTTCTCATCGGCAATAAAGTCCAAGTAAAACACAGGCAGACATCAGCAAGACATACGAGGAGCAAACTTACTCAGGAGCATTCCTGTGGGCAAAGTGCACCCAAGTGCCTCCTTTGATTTTAAGTAAATATATCTTAGAGACATTTTAATGTGTGGAAAAAAACAACCTCTTAACCTCTTAGGTTCCACTGGTCCTGTTCATTTCTCACATGGAGCCATAATCCTTTCCAGTGGTAACTAGTTGGGATGTTACAAATAAAGGATTATTCCTTCAGGTGAGGCAGAGCTTCTTATGAGCTTACTGAGTAGCTATTATAAATCCTGTTCTCATGCAGAAGTTACTTGCACATAAGGACATGTGCATTATTTAAGATGGAGCAGCAAGACTGGAGATGGGTAGATCTTCAGGTAGATCATCTAGCTCAGGAAATACTAATTATTGTTATTTCCATGTAGCCATCCAGTGCTGAGGTGGGGAAAATTATGCATGGGGCATTAGAGGGTCCTACAGATAAACTTTTAAAACACAATATTCAGCAGGGAAGCAAAAGTAATTATCAAGATGTGTTTCTTATATGGTCTCAAGTGACCAGTGCTGGATTTAGGTTGATGTTTCAACAGGTTGCAGTTGTTAACCCTGCAGTCAGGTTATTCCATTTGGATATTTCTGGCATGTTGCAAGATTTCAAGAAGAAAGTGCACTTACATTTTTAATACGCATCCTGCTGACACACCACCTTTCCCTGTGGAATAAACAGTCCTTGAGGAGGGAAGACTAGAAAGAGGATTAAAAAAAAATGGAAGTCATCATTGTAATGTGTTTATTATTCCAGTGAGTGGCAAAATGTCATTCTAAAAATAATATTAACCTACCATGAGAAGTCACATAATTTTTATGAGGATAATTGATAAATCAGACCTCTATCTAATGTTTCTCTTCATAGAAAATTACAACCTTGGAGAAGAACACTTTATTGCAGAGAAAGTCAGAGTGAGCACCGAAGATCTGACAGCCCAGTCTGGAGACAGGTATTTCTTTTCATGGGAAACACAAGGTTTTACCAGTGCTAAACTGATTTGGACTGTATGACAATCAAAGTAACAACATCTATGGAGCTCAATCTGCCCTACGAGAAGTTACAAGAAAATTGTCCTTTCACCACACTTATCATTGAAATGTGTAATATATATAAAAACATAAACTTGGAGGAAGTCTCCAATAATCACTTTTTCCATCATCTCTCCCCCAGATAAGAAAGATCAATCACTGACACCAGATAAAGCCATTCCTAAGTCTTGTTTTCTTCTATCACCCAGAATGAAAGCCCACTGTGAAGGCAAGAGCTTGAAGAGGTTGGTCTGCAATTGCTCCTGACAGCCTCAGTCATGGCTCCCATTTTCCATTTCCTATTCTCCAAAAGGGAAGACAGACAGCTGTTTAGGAAGCTTTGAAAAAGCTCACTCATCAAGAATTTAAAAGAAGGAGATGGTGAAAGAGTGTGTTTGTATGTCCAGGTTTTGGCCTATCTCCATCTGGCTGATGGTATGGCTTTGGCTTTCTTCTTTGTTTCCAAGCTGCAAAAAAATCATAATAAAAAAAAATCTAAATAATGTATTAATGGTTGATTAATTCAACTTTTGTTCATGTATTCTTGTGCAACCCAGAGTTGTTTCACTGTGTAACAACAAGGAGTTCTCTAACTGTGAAAGAGGACAGAAGAGCTGGTGTGAGTTCACAACAGTAAATAACACTCTGCTGTTCCACACCTAGTGCTTGCAAAAAAAACAAACAAAAAAGGAGATGTTTCAGTTCAGGAAGAATTATGTGCTCTCTGAACTTTTTTCCTGACTGCCTGAGAGCACGATAAAATGCAAACAAGCATTTCCAGGAACACCTGAGAAGCTGGGTACATGCTGCCTTGGATTCCCGAGGACATTCTTGTTCCTTCACAGCCCTGAATGCTGCACCGTAGCAGAAGAGCTGGATTTGTTCCTGCTGACCTCACAATGGTCATTCTGAAGGCCAAGCTTATTTTGAGAAACTATTTTCTTAAGAAAGCATGTACCAAGAAAGGCAACAGCGAGTAGTTTTTTGTTTGCTTCATTGTTTAGCTGAATTCTGGTTAACATTTAAAAAGATCAATCCAGAATCACTCAAAATTAATGTTGCTATTCAGATCTCCATAAGACAGCACGAACGTTGCATCTTGCCCTTGACCTGACACTTTGTAAATTCCCCATAAATTTACAAAACTAAGCTAGATTTAATTTAATTGAGGTCTTACCTTTGTGTCCAGCAGAACACATACATGCACAAGCACAGCATTTTAAGTGACACAAGAAGCCACTAACACTATTATGATAGGCATTCCAGGCAAATATCTTTTAATGACGCATCTACTTCTTCTGCTTGCAAATGATCCCTTCTCAGGGTGCTTTCTGCAAATCTTACTCATTTCCTGTTATCAAGCTGCAAGAAGTCATCTGTCTTCTTTCAGAAGAAATGAGTGAAGAAAGACAGTCCTCCCACAGAGAGTGGTCAAGTTAAAGAAGTGGGGTTTGACATTGCCTACTGTCCAGCTGTATTTTATACCTTGCTGGCTTTATTGTGAAATGTCCCTGCAAAGCCAAAAGACCCTCACAAACACTTTATTTGCTTTGCTGTGAGTTCTTTATTCTGAAGAAGACCAAATGAAGAGCAGTGCTAGATAAACTACTCAGTCTTTCCCAAGACATATTACTAGCATTTTCACTTTCAGAGTCCACAAGAGCAGCATGATGCCCTTGCCTTGCCCTTGCCTTGTAATTAGCTTAAGCCAGAGGGAGCAAAGATCTCAGTCTTTTACCAAAGAGACTGAGAGCTGAAAAGCTGAGACAGAGCTGCTGCCACCTGCCATAACCCCCCCTCACCATCAACTCCCCATCAGTGTGAAAATCAATGTGTTTACTTCCCATCAGTGGGTGAAATCAGAGCCCTAGTGCAATTTCTGTCAACAATTACTTGATCACCCTATTTTTGTGCAGGACTGATGATTGCAGTGCAGTGTCTCTGTCAGGGAATGGATGAGAGGTTGGAAGGGATCGACCTATTGCTTAAAAGCAGAACGCAACAGCTAGAAGAACTGTGTTTTTGCAGAGCTTTTTTTATCAAAATGCTAAAGTTGTTTCATATTAAACAAGCTAGGCTAATAGATGTGGCAAATTAAATGCTAACTCAAGTCTGCCTTGACTCGCTACAGCAGCTGTTAATCTGATTTTTTAAGCCACCAGCTTGCTGGGCAGTATGAACACAGTTTGCTGGCTGCTCTCATGGCTGGTGGTGCAATGTAAGCACAACACTTGGAATACAATCCACCAGTGTCCCCACGCCAGATCCCAAAACCTACTTCCTAGGCCTGCTGCCAGTGTTGTGAGATGAGTCACGAAGAGAAACAAACACAAGGAATGTCAAATTAAATAGGACGCAATGCTTTCACAGGATTCAAAAGCGGAGCAATTGTGCTGCAGAGTACAAACCTCCCTGGATTCCTCTTGGACTGCTTCTCATCTTGGTAATAAGAAACATCCCTTTAATTAGTTCCACCTAATGAAATTCATAAGTCAGGGAGTGGGAGTTTTGCTCCTGGGTAGAAACTGAAAACTTCTCTCCACTCTATCTGCCCATTTTCTGCAGCAGTCATTAGCGAATTTTATCAAATCTCTGCATTAAACAGTAACAACTATTGTTCACTCAGAACACAGGTCCATTTATGAGCTGCAATATGACACATCTTAGAAACCCCAGACTGAAAGACACTTCTGAAAAAAAAAGTAAATAAATTAGGACTGGCAAGAAAAAGTAGTTTCAAATTGTCAAGAAGAAACAATAGAGAAACTTCTACCTGATCTTTCCGGCTGTTGCTATTAGAGAAGTTCCTTTATCTTTCTGGGTTTGGGTAAAATAATTTACAAAATTTATTCCTCTTTCTTTACAACTAAGAAGCACCCTTTACCTCTTCAGCTGAAGCTCTGTGTGCTTCATGCTCCTTACATCAGGGACAAGTAAAATAACTCTAGGAAGCCTCAAGAAGTGCATTAACTCCTATGGAAATATTGACCCACAAGCATCTGTTTGAATTCATTTTGGTTACGTGTCTCTCAAGACAAAGTGATATCCATGGTAACACTTTCACTGCAGAAGAGAGAGCACATCCAGAATGAGAATGTAATCACCCTGTTTACTGATGACTAAAGGCCTGAAAACACAAAGTTTGAGCTCTCAGGTGCAACACCAGTGCTCTGCAGACGACTAGGGCCTTTATCAGGACACTTTTGTAAATGTCTGTCATAGACGATGGAGAGGGAAAGTGAAGCCTGGCCAACTGTTTTCCTTTCCAAACTCTTTTGCAAAGAGACATGGTTCACTGTGCATTTGCAGTTGCCATTGCTCTTTCAGAAGGTAACAGAGGAGAGTGAGAAGGACAGAGGTGACGCTCAGCTACAGAGACAGCAAAAGCGCAAATCACCACTAAGATGAACTGTTAGGACAGTCTGGATTTTGGTATGAACTGTTTTCAGCACCTATGGGGTCCCTTGGTGTATCTGCTTGTTTTCCTCAAAGTGAGGAAATACATTCATCCTGTTATTCCACATTGAGCCCCATAATTACAGAGTGTGATTTACAGGGTTGGTTATAGCTGCTATTACAGGAAGGTACGACGTTGGACACAACCACAGTGTTGATGGGGGGAAGGAAGCAGGAAGATGGCACATGGCAGCTCTTGCATGAACACTTGCTGCACTGGGCAGTGTAGTCCCTCCCTGCACAGAAGGAATGGAGGAGGAAGCCACAGCCCTCATAGGATCTTTCCAAGACTCCTTCCCACTCATAAAGCTACCTTTGACTTGGCCTGTGAGGAGTAATTTTCTAATTTAGCACTCAGGGGTGAGTTTTTCAGAGCTTTCAGCAATATCTCAAACCAGTTCTGCTTTTGGGACCTGCTAGGGAAAGGTGTTGGTGCAGAAGTCCTGCCGTGGTCCTGCTGGTGCTAGAGGACTGCTTTGCTGGTTCAGTGCATTCTAAGCCAGGAGTGTCTTACCCTGACCTGAATCCCCTTCCCCTCTAAACCTGGCTGCCTGCTAGCATTTGCTCTGCTCTCCAACCACACTGAGACAAAAACCTCACACCAGCATTGATCAAGGCCTCCAAGACAATTCCTTGAGCTGTTAGGATCCTTCTACCTGCAAACCAGACCCAGCACACACTTCTAGCCTTGAAGATCTGTGGAGGCTGGTATGAGCTTGCCCAATAGACACTGCTGTAGAGGGAACACAAAAGGCTAGAGTTTTCAAGCAATGTTTTGGTGCCATAACCCCTCTAAACACTACACAGTCACTTGCAAATGATGTAATTGATTATAAATTACATCAACGCCATCTTATCAGACCTTCTTTCCTACAGTAGTGCTGACAGAGCACTCATCAGCTTCATTTCTGAGAACCCATAAATGTAAGAGCTGTAAGGTCATCATCCTCACTGGCAAAAGAAGGGCCCCTTGTTTTGAAAGCCAAAGTAGCTCTGTTAGAAATTTGAGGTCAAGGTACTCAAAGGGGCACACACTGTCCCCTAAACATGTATCCAGGTTGAGCATATCTCCCACAGAAAACACAAAGGGTGAGATGCTTGCTTTGTCAGGGAAAGACCAGGGTAATGGTTTCTTTCAGAGGTTTGGCTTCTTATACTGGAGCTTCCTGTCCCAAAGAGAAACAGGTCCTGCTTCTGGAGGCCAAACCTTATCCATTGAGGACAGCAAATTATTTGAAGATCAGTATTGAATTTAGCATCTCTAGCTGAGATCAGGAGACTCACCTGAGTGAAAAAAGCTCTAAGGCACTGCCTCTCCCACCCATGCACTTGCAAGTACCTACAATTTGCCCTCCTGTATCTACCTCACCCCATCACCATCCGTCCGAAAAACCCCACCTCTGTTACTGCAGGATTTTCCATTTCAGCTGCAAGAGATGGTGGCCTCTTGCTCTGCAGCAGCGGTGATGTATTACCCACCCAGGAACTGACCAGGCTCTGCGCATCAGCTTATCTGCCAAGTTCTACTTCCATGACCCTTTGTCCCTGTTAGCCTGCTGATTTTATGATCCTCCTCTGATGCATTGCTACATGAAGCTGAAGGCAGTGATGAAGGTGGTGCAGTTAAAACCATGAAGAAAAAGAAAAGTCCACGAGCAAAACTGTCTCACCTTACCAAGATCAGGTGGAATTCAACCTTACTCTCTTGTTGGGAATGCAGCAAATATCAGTTGATCAAAATGGCTTCAGGTACAGCATTCTTAATACAAATTTGAAAGAGCTATAAGAAAACATCCGTACTGTCTCAGGAGGATGCTTACCTGAATTTAAAGAGACCTCCAAGTGGTTTGAGATCAGCTACGTGGGTCAGAGGGAAACTCTACTTCAGTGATTCTCAGTGAAAAGATACAGTGCCAAGCTAAGGTTTTATTATGGTTAACCCTTTTAATGCTTACTATTGGAGTAATGAATTCAGATGCATATTAGGTTTAGGTACTGTCAGTGTCTCCTGGTGTAAACAGCATCTTCTCAAGTCCAGAAACTGATGGCTGGTTGCCCATCTGTCTCTTGATTCTTTTCTCCCCAGATATAGTGGGTATTTATAAGTCATCACTCTCTCATTCACTTGCCCTTAATAGGGCATCACATTCTCAAAGCCACCTATCAGAGCTCAGCTGGCTATGGAGATTGTACTTATCCTCCCTCCCCTCCTCTCCCACATCATGCCCCATAATGCTTCTCTTAGTGGTAGCCAAGATCCTGCTGAAGATGACCAAATTTCAGACTACTCAGCAATTCCAGCTCCCAGGGGAGCATGAGATTCAGGCTGGAGAAGTCTTTTCTATCGTTACTCCTTGGAGCTGTTAACAGCCAAGAAGTGGTTTTGCCAGATCGCAGCTCCTCTCAAGTTACATCCCCACCACTGTGACCCTAAGCAGAAATCCCAGGCTTATAAAATTAAACAGGCCTTTCCCATGAGTCACTCTGGGACTCCATGCTTGGGTGGGATCAGGGGAAAGAGCAGAGGCACGTCTGCTCCCTGAGCAGTGCAGAATAGGCAGTGTACAAATGCAGGCTCCGAGACTCCCTGGCCTCAGCTTTTCTCATAGCTGCAGGTCAAACGGACACGGATATAGCACAGTAACCTATTGAACCAGATTTTGTTAGCTAACTACAGAGAAGTCTAGCAGACCATTAAAAATTAAGCTAAAAATAGGCACACATAAAAAAACCCGGTGACTCTAAAGCTCTGTGCCTAATTCATCAGGGAGCAGAAAATCATAACACTTGGGATGTTCTTCAGACGATGCAACTGCAGCTCTAGTGAGCCAGAAAGCTTTAAGCAGGTCTCCCCAGAACCACAGGAAGGAATGCTTTGCCTCTGCTCTGCTGCCAAAAAGACCCAGCTTCCTGCGTGCCTGGTTATTTTCCATGCTCAGATGTGAGTTCACACAGAATACAATGGATGTGCTACCCTTTCCAGCCTCCAGAGGCTTGCTGCTGCTTTCAAGGCTAGCTTGGTAGCCCAAAGGACAGAACAGTTTATTTCCCTGGAGACTAGGAGCGTTGTTGACAATTGGTTGGCTTTTAAACAGCTGATGTCACTGGGACAACCTCCTGGTCTAACCCTGCAAAGCCACTGCTGTCACTCCTGCTTTTGGCTCACACTTGAGCAGTAAGGACACCTGATTAGCAGTGTTGGGTGTCAAATGCAAAAGATATCTTTTAACTGAGAAATGGGTGTTGCACAGTGGTCTAAGCACAGGGCTTGGCAGCAAGAGCTGTGGACCCCTCCACCTACAGCCTTCAGGTTTTATCAGGCTCTCAGGAGGCAGAATGAATGAAGTAGACTGAGGAAAGGCCCTACCAGAAATAAAACAAGACCTTCACAGTTGTCCCATGAGGTTAAATTAGTTTGTGTAAAGACTTTGGAATCACAAGCTATCTTCTGGTTCAAACCTCCAACATTATGTGAGTCATGGTGCTTTGATAAGGGCTGAATTACTCTAGGAAACTTCAAAGCCATCAAAGAACTTGTGCTTGGTGACGTTTGTATGCAGTGCTTTGAGTGAGTTTTCTCTGCTTTTCCCAGTCACTGTGCAACAGTCAATTAAAAGCGCTGCTCTCTTTGTAGCCTTCACTGCAGTACTACATTTATTGTCCTATTTATCACCATCGAACTGCCTCAGGCTGAATTATTTATAGCACTGGAGAAGATGAATTAAGTGGTAAATTCAAAGTGGGTCAGAGGGATGTTACTCGGCCTTGAGACCCAGACGTGTCAGTGGGCTGATATCTCGGTCTCTTTGTCTTAATGGGATGGAGCAGCAGCATCCACACTCGCACCAAAACCTTGACCTGCACCCAGCCAGTGCCCCCCTTGCCTTGGGCCAGAGGAGTAGGAGGCAGGTGCCAGCACCCTGCGTTTTGCTCCACAGGTAATTTGGCTCCGCCTTTTTATTTGTGCGTGCTCTGGTATTTCAATTAAGTAGATCATTGCAGCACCCTTATCAAGAAACTCCACTACAGAGCTGCATTTCTGGCACGTGACGTGGCATGCCAGTGCATCACACTGCCAGTGGCATGCCGCAGGGTGGGCCAAAACACCCCAAAAATTCAGAAAGCAGCCCACTAGCCTGAGTTTTTTAGTTTTAGTGTATTAACAAAATAGCTACTTAAGCACAGGGCTTTTTAAAGGAAATCCTGCATGCATTTCCGTCCCTAAATCCCAACTGAATCTTGTAATCCTCCACTGGGAACAGCCTGTGCTCCACACCGACTCTAACTTTAATGATGACAATGAATCAGTTGTTTCCCAAAGAGGAGAATCACTTTTCACATTACTGCTTTTTTTATGCCACATCTGACTGCATAGCAGAGGCTCCAGCAGGATGCTTATGCCACGGTTTCCCCAATACCTTCCATGCCAGAAGGTGGGGAGCATTCCCACAGGCAAAAGGGATGGAGTACCTGCCTGGCACGGCCTTGGAACCACCAATATGAGAATATTGATCTCCTAAATATTGCAAATTTACATTATTTTACCAATATCAATGCTCAAATACAATGATCAAGCATTTTTGAAATATGTTTTAAAAAATAAATACATACATGAAGTGAAACACTGCTCCCTGCACAACATCCTTGTTCTTGGAAAGCACCAGACATGTTGATTCTGGTCATCTTGGGGTTCTCTCATAGGATGTCACAGTTAGACACCAGCTATGAGCTCCCATGTGTGGATGGAGGTCACGGGCTAACAGATATCAGGTCCCCCAAAAGAGTCATTTGAAACTCAGATGGAAAAGATGCTGCTGGCTGTGAAATCAAAGGGCAACAACAGAAAACCAGGTTAATGGTATTTTCCCTCCACAGTGCAAGGGCAGATAAATTTCATTCTCTCTTGTGAGAAAATTTGTATCGACAGTATCACCTAATATAGCACAAAAGACAAGATCGCCTCCAAAATTCAGAATGAATTTGTTTTAACAAAAAGGTGGGGAAATACCTCTACTTTTGGAAATCTGCAATAACATTTTGCCACTATATGATGCAATCGCCTTCCCTCCAGTACCTGTTGGCTGGTACAATACTGACATCTTGCCCTTGAAAGTCAAAATCTCTTGGCTAAGAGACCAAAAGAAAATAAAGAGGGTTTAGATTCAAGTACAGTAGAATGAAGACTTTTACAAACAGTGAACTTGCTGAGAAATGTGGTTTAAGTAATCCCACTGCTATTTTCAAATTCAGGTTGAATTTACTTAATAGCTCCAGCAAATGAGAGCCTGAGCCCAGACTCCCCAGCCCCAGCAGGGTGGGAGGAGAAGGAAGCAGACAGCTTTAATTAGCAAGAAAGTCAGCAAAAGCACTTGCTCAGGAGAGGATCATCCCGAGGATGCAGACCCCCCATGTCTCCCTGACCAGGAATCCTCCAAGCAACACATTGCCTCTCTCCAGCATCCTCTGGTTTTGTTTTGGGGTTTTTTTTTTAAATTCCATTTTGCAGAGGCTCATCCTTCCAGGTGAGAGATGCAACCCCTCAGCAAAGCAGCCTGGTTCTTCCTCTGCCAGGAGGGAAGCACGTTGGGCCACGTGGAATCAAGGAGAGGCAGAAGATGGGGCCAGCCAGCCCCACATGCCCCAAGGGGGCCACTCCAAACAGCTCTCTCTTGGGAACCTGAGAATGGGGGTCACCTTTTCTCACGCTGAGAAACTGCTCTGGATTCCTCTTTTCTGTTTTAACAGAAACTAAATGCTTTTGTCCGAAGTGGAATGCAAGATTTCACCAATCTAAAACCAATGTTCCAAAAATGCTATACTCTGGTCAAACATAAGAAAGACATCTCTTCTGAAATCATTACAAACTGGTGTACTTTGGGATGCTTCAGGTCATTTCTGGAGCTGAAAAAATATCCTCTTTGCCCAAATCCATCTGTAAGTCAGTCCTTTGCGAAATCTAGTTACTTCACCCCAACTGTTTGCCAAGGAAGCAGAGTTTACAAGACACCCACCTTTGAACAGATGCCTGCTAGTCAAGAGAGAGCAGTGGATCAGCACAGATAAATATTGGTGCCAATTTTCTTTCAGCCTCCTCAAAGCCAAGGATACACTTCCACTGTTCAAGCAGATCAATCTGTGTTTAGAAAGTAAAGTGGTGCGACTGGAGGGGGGGAAGCAGGTTTAACAACTTTGTACCTGGCTTGCTGTGACAAATAGAAAACGAATTTGCTGTTTTCCTCCAACTACATATTGCATTTGTTCCGATTTCTTGTCTCCTTTTCCACAACAAGAACACAGATCAGTGTTTTCATGATGATGTTAGTCAACCTGAAAGAGAATTAAATCCACACTGGATTTCCCCTCACCCAAAACAACTGCTCCTATGACCATTTCGATGTGTCAGATACTCCTCAGCAAAAGCTTTATTTCACTGAGCTCTTATTGCTTTTATACAAGAGCCCGTACTCACTCCAATCTATACAGCTTCCTTCATGTATACGATAAAGATGGAAAAATTATACCATGCCAAGAAAGCTGTCTTGCCAAACAAGAACCACCCCCTGAAGGGTATATTTAGAAATCAGAGGACAACTTAAGAAGAGAGTCACACAACATAAGCCAGAAGAGTAATGAAAAGTAGGAAGAGTGGGAGTTTCTTTCAGGTATTGAGCACTCTCAGACTGCACCAGTGAATACCCAGACCGACACAACTCTTTTTCACCTCACCAAGTAATAGCAAAGCCCAACACTTACACAGCACTTTTCATTCATCCATCTCAAATTGCATTGCAAGGAGAGCTAAAGTTTTGAATTTAGCATCCCCCTCTGCAACTTGATGCACAGAGCTGAAGTCCAAGGTTGAACAAAGGCAAACACTAGGGACAAATGTAGGCCACGGAGTTGTACCCGTTTTGGTGGATGCTGAGTTTGGACTTTCCATTCAGTCCTTGATGCAGCCCATCAACTTTGTGCAGACAGGGCAGCCCGTGGGGTCTGCCTGTTCTTGCCATTTCATTAGGGGCAGTGCTTTCAAAGCAAGTATTCTACACCAAGAAGTAATTTTCAGCAGCACATCCATTTCAGCCCACGGAATCCCAGTGCTGCTGATGCTGGCGAGCACCTCTGGAGATCATCCATCCCAACTCTCACTCACAGCAGGTTCTGGTACAGCAGGCTGCTCAGGGTTGCAACCCTGGGTTTTGAATATCCCAGGGATGGAGATGCCATGACTTCTCTGGGCAAGTTAACTGGCACAAAAGCACAGCTTTGTGCCAGTGCTTGACCTCTCTCATAGTAAAAATGTTTCATCCTATACTTAAAAGAAATTTCCTGTATTTTGGTTAGTGTTGCTTTTCTCAAGTCTCATCCATGGACACTACTGAGAAAATCCTGGCTACATCTTCTTTACTTTGCCCATCAGTTACCTATCCACATGGTACCCATCCTCAAGCCTTCTCTTCTGCAGGCTCCCTCAGCTTTTCCCCATAAAAAAGATGCTCCAGTCCCTTCATTATCTTTGTGCCATGCACTGGACTTGCAGTATGTCCATGTCTTTCTCATACTGGGTAGCCCAGCACTCGACCCAGCACTCCAGATACACATTACCAATGCTGAACAGAGAGAAAGGACCATTTCTTTCAACCTGCTGGTGACTGATCAAAACCCTTTGAGCCTCGCAGTTCAGCTAGTGTTCCATCTACCTCATCATCCACCTACCTAGCCTCACCAATGAGGATTTTATAGGACACAGAATAAAAAGCCTTGCTAAATCTACAATAAGCAATATCTATTGCACCCCCTCAGGCAATCAAGGAAGTAATCTCTCTGTAAATGACCATCCAATTGATCAAGCCATGCTGACTAAACCCAAACACCTTCTTCCATGTTAGATTATTAGAAATTCTTTACTGTGAGGGTGGTGAGAACTAGAAAAGGTTGCACAGAGAAGCTGTTAGATGCCCCATCCCTGGAAGTCTTCAAGGACAGGTTGGACTGGGCTTTGAGCAACCTCGTCTAGTGGAAGGTGTCCCTGCCCATGGCATTGGGGTTGGAACTGGGTGATCTTTAAGGTCCCTTCCCAGACAAACCATTCTATGATTCTAGGATTGTATTTACTATGTCTGGAAATGGTTTTCGAGCTCATCTGTTTCACCTTCTCCGGGGTCAAGGTGAAGCTGATGAGCCCACAGGTCCCAAGATCCTCTTTAACTGCTATTTGTTTTCCTACCAGTCCTCAGAAACTTTCTCCAATTGCATTTGCTTTTATAGGCATTCAAGAGTAACCTCACAATGACACAGTATGCCAGACAGACAGCTTAGGGAATACAGTATTCCAGCACAGGCTTCCGCCTTTGACAGAACAATCTGCCCAAAGAGTCTGTATTTGTTCCTCAACATTTTTTAAATATCTAAGACCTGCTAGGACTGTATGACTGTTATTCAAAAAAATTATTGCACCATATGACTTGGATTAGCAGTCACAGGAACAAGGGGAAATATGAGGGACACCCAGTTATGACAGAGAATCAGAGCACTGGCAGCAGGGACATCTCTCTCCCTTTCAAGCAGGGCTAACGAAGCTACCTCATCTCTAGTGCTTTCAATGCAAAGACTGCAACATCAACATGTAAAATCAGTTGCAAAGACCCTCACTGACCAAGAAATCCTACAGAGTAGAAATGCACACCATTTGTTTCCCTTACCCTCTCAGGAGCAGCTGTGCTGTAGTAGTGATTTTGTTCACAGCCAAGCCTAAATTGCCAAAGCTGCACCACTACAACTGAGTAAAGTCTGATTTTTTTCTTCCCTCTCTCAACTCTTCTAGCTCAGTAGGGTGAGAGGGATTTAAAACAAACAAAAAGAAATCCAAAGCCCAAGGGTACTGAATTTAAACTAGACACCCACAATTACATTTTCAGTAGCTAAGTTATAAAAGAAGAAAGATAAAAAATAAAATTTCAGAAGTGTGAAGGTTGTCACTGGAATATTTTTATCTAAAGTGAGTCACAAAGACTGAGCAGTAGGATTCTTTTTGTCCTAATAATACTGCAAAAAAACCCTTAAGAAACTATCATACCCCAAACCAAGACAATGAGAAAGCTAAAAGCTACACAAAGCCTAATAAAGACACTGGTTCCTGCAGCATGTCAGAAACAACAGGCTCTTCTTACACAGACAAAGACAGCTATTTTATTAGAGTGAACAAAACGCACCTCTCCTAACCCTTAACAGAAAAGCTGCAGGGACCAGAGAAGCCTGCAGGCATTTGACAGTATCAGAAAAGGTCATTATGGCAGCTTTCCTATATAAAGGCTGAAACCAAAGTACTAAGAAAGCACATTCTTGATTAGTAGGAAAGGGCATGTGAAGTCTGAACATGGTCTGGAAGAACAGGAAAAGATAAGTAGGGAAGAGGAAGGTACAGAGACCTACTCACAGACCAAGACTGTAATTCAGGGTTTAACATCACTGCAGTGTATGTCTCCACGTGTCTGCTGTATGAGTTGGTGGAAACGGCCTGTTATGAGAAAAATAGCAATTCCTCACATATGCAACAAGTCCTAGATTAAAACTCCTGATTTATGCCACATACAGATCTCCCTCCAAAGAAACCTACTTCTTCCTATCTACATGGAAGAGACTTTCAAAAGATTTTTGTCTGACAAAGTTTTTGGTTTTGTGTGAAAGTTTAATATTCTCAAGTTGTAATGACATAGTATAAGGAAGTCAGGGTAAAGGTTTTGTCTTTTTAAACATAAGGTCAGAGTGTACAGTCAAAGAAAGCTCTGACATCACCTCAATATGGACAGTATTGTTTAAAGTGCAATTTAGTAGCAATTTTAAGACACCTATTTCTTTTCCTGCAGCTGTTACCTCTGCTTTCAACAGCACTGGTACCACTCCACTGAAATCAGGTTCTGCCCAAGTGCCAAATCTCCATGGCTGAGGGTCCTTTGCTGGTATATTCATTGCAGTAAGAACTGTAAGAGCCAGAGGCAAGTCAGTGAGATTGAGAGAGCTCGTGAGATCATCATGGGAGGAATGAATCATCTGCCTTGGAAATATAAATGTTTATGATCACTGCTTCTATTCTGCACATATATTCTCAAGATACACAATTTTACAAGGGTGTTGATATTTATATAATTCCATAAATTTAGACAGTGCATTACAAACACAATATGTAGTTGTAGCTATAAATAGCAGAGCAGCAGGACTGAATTTTCAACTCTTTCTTATTTTCTATACTCCACAAATGGGATGTGTGGCACAAGTTAAGGAACTAAAGAAAAGAAAACACAGCTATTAGGCAATAAAAAACTCATGTGAGTCTCCATATTTTAGATGGTGGAATGGAAGGCTAAACATCTACCAAAGAACAAAAAATAAAACCAGCTCCCAACATTTAGCTGTAACATTACCATGACTAAAAGACAAAGAGCAGATTCTGAAGTGGAGGTTTTGAGAATAGACTATTTTCATGGCATATTTTTGGTGTCAATGTGACAAACTAACACCTGCCTTCGACAAGAAGCATTTTGGCAAACAAATGCACAATGTAATCAAAAGACTAAGTTTGTTTCTAAACCTTGGTTGATGCTTTTTTTTTAGTGCTCACAACACTACAGCTGTACGCACAAACCCACGAGAAAATCAATTGCTAGGTGCTGTAGGAGCATCATATCAATGTACCAAGGAAGATATTCTTCCAGAAGGCCAACTAATAAATTCTCAATGCATATTGAAAAGGGACAAGCCAGTAACTCTTGGTAAGCTTTCTAAACTTAGTATTAAGGATTTGCTTCAAGAGTTAGATTTGTCAGGAAATAACTTTAACAGCAATTAAGGCCTATGGCTTAATACTGATGTAAACCAGCAACCTAGCACTGATGCAAGCAGTTACAGTATATTTATTTATTAATTTTGTAAAAAAGGCTTCTTGCAGCAGCCTGCACCCTTATTTCCATTTCTTGGCTCAATTAATAAATAATTCAGAGAGGAAGAGATTGCGTGGTGTAAGCAGTACTTTTAGAGGTCAGTTATATGTTACATTTAATTTCTTTATTTAACACTGGATATATTAGAATTATACTGGATATATCTTTTAACAGTTGAAGTAAAAAAATATGTGCACTGAATCGTCATTTCAAAACTACACTGAAATACTTCTGGACACTCAAGATACGCCAGACACACGAGGCCATGACTTCACATGAAGATCCCTCCTACCACAACACTACTTGGCTCTGGTGATGGACTGACACACATTTCATAAGAAGGTAAAACATTCAGAGTTCTGAAGCTCAGAAGTGGGGCTTTCTGCACCTACTCTAGGGAAGGTCATACTCTGTGCCACTGCTGCCTTTGTGTCATAGGGAAATGGAACTGCTGAACATGGATGCTGTTTTTCCAAGGAAATGGCCACCTTAGGCAGAACAGATCAGGAAAGTGGTTTTAACAGCTCTCACTGTGTACTTTAATGATTTTTTGTTATACTGATGTCTTTCAAAAAGCATCAGTTGGGTAGAAAATGTAAGCCTTTGCTTTACTGTCCCCAACAGACATCCTCTATGGTGCTCCTTCACACTGAATTGATGGGGTTTCCCATGTGTCCTCATCTGCCAGGTGAACCATCTGTGAAGTCTGATCCATAAGTTCTTTCTCATCCTGGGCTATTAATAATGCATCTTCTTGTCCTCCTGCTACCTGAAGGTCAGAGCTACGGGAACAATTAGATTCATCGAGTTTGTCCATTGAAGACACTGTAGTTGTAGAGGACTGTTCAGTTGCTGTTTCAGCTTGTGGTTCTGTTTTAAAATGAAGTCCAAACATGTTATTTCTGATGAGGTATCGAACGCACTGCAAAATCACATTCCTTTCATGTCGGATGTCCTGGGCCAGTAACTGGAAATAAAAAAAAGAGAAGATGATCTATTGTTCTGTAGCTGATACAAGACGTGTGGGTCTGCTCAGTGATTTCCTACTTCTCTGAATTTAAACAGTTGGCTCTCACACACAAGTCTTGGACACAAAGGGCTGGAGACTGCCATACAGACACAGCAAAAGAAGGCTGGGTATTCTCTCCTTTGGTGCTTTCTCACCACCTGACTGGGGCTTTGGCAGAGTCAGCAAGCACATTTGATAGCACTACCACTCAGCCTGCTGGGCTGGGCCATCTACAGGCTTGCTATCCCCTCCCTCAAATCAGCACATGCTGATCAGACCTCTTACCGCCCCAGTTCAACTCAGCAGCCAGAAAAAAACGAACCTGACAATTAGCAGCAAGTAGTGGGGTATTCCAGGATTTTCTACTGTCTGAGTGTTTTTTTAGTGGGGTGCGTGTCAAAAACCAAGCAGGCTCAGCAAAGGGCACAGTACAGCAGAGAAGAGGTGGGTCCAGGCACCCAGAGAGGAGGCAGCAGGCAGGGAGCTGCCCCTCTGGGCAGAAGCAGGCTGTTAGAGCAGTGAAGGCTGGTTTGCTCTAGTGATAGAGGCTCATAATGGTCACAAATAGATGAAAGAGGATGAAAAATAGTCACATGCCCAAAGTACACATGTTTAAGCGTTGTTCTTTTAGCACCATTGAAGCAATAAGGTAGCTAGAACAAGCTGACATATGTGGTGGTATCTTTGGATTAACACGTCATCTCAGTGTGCTCAGGCAGCAGAGAGCATCACTGAATATACTTAAATACAAGGGATTTCCTTCCCAATTATCTGACTGTAGATTGAGATGACAATGTTCTCATATCATGGACTATACTAGGCCATGCATTCCAGTACTTCAGGTTAGCAAGTCTATAAGCATCTATTACACTTTCTAAGTTATACTGTATCTGTAATTTAATATCTGATGCATTTTTAATTTAAATCCCCTATGAGTAAAAGATAAATACAAGGAAAGAGCATGTTTCATCAGGTACCAGATGTACTGTGGATTTAAACAGCAGTAACTGGTTTGGGCTATAATACACCAACCTAAATCTAGTAGCTTAAAGTGCTAGAGGCCTCCCTCACCTCCTTTAACCTCATTGAAGTTCATTTTGGTTGTAGGGGAAAAAATAAAAAAGCTATCAGCCAGGGAGCTGAAGGAACTTTTGTCATTGCAAGTGTCAGCAGAATTAATACTCTGAACAAACAAAAGATTTGAAGCAAGTGGCTAAATCTGTAATTTCCTGATCATTTGCAGGAGAGCTGTATTACACATTGCAGGAGATCTGGCTTAGTTTGGCTTGAAACGTCACAAAGCAGCTTTTTTTGTTATTATAAGTTTCAACAGTGTTTAACCAGCCACTTTTAAGTCTGCATATTTCTACTTAGACTAGCTGTTGAGAGGTGTTACAAGCAGCCGACAACTAAAATGAGCCTTTGGGAACCTTCCATCTGAACTAAGAGATGTCCTTTAGGGCAGAGAAGGGACAGTGTAGTGATGTTCTCTTTGTCTGACTGGGAGAAACTGCTGAATTCCCAAATGGACAAATTAAGGCACAGATGGGATGCACCATCACCCTCTAAAAGACTGTATCTTTGTATTTTATTTTTTAATGTAGGGATGAGTATCAGTGGAGTGATACTACACAAGTTTTTTATTTTGTCAGCATAGAGAATGACTAAATACACATTACTATTTGCATGGCTGCAATAAACATATTTTAGTAATGCTTCAACTCACTGCAAATGACTGTCAATAGATATCTGCAGCTATTCTCCTACCACCCCCCCTTTTATTTGGATGCATTTTGTAGAATTTCAGCCTTGCTCCCTCTCAAGGTTTTTACACACTGACTATTTCTGATGACACTGGAAGCCTACCTGCAAGCCTAAGGCACTCCTCTATGATTCACAGCCACAGTACACTTCCATTAGCAACAGCTTTGAGCAACATTAAAGGGCAAAAAGCCCTCACTAAAACGCAACTTTAAAAATGGACTACACTGGCAAGCTTCAGCTCAGGCTTTCTTGTTTTGCCAGCTTCTCTCAGCATGTGGGACTTCATCTGACTTTCTTCCAGAGTTGTCACTGCTTTGATCACCAACAACTTTGAAGAGCAAGAGATAACAGCAACTGCATGCTTAGGGAGCTACACAAAGGACAAACACTTCCTTTTCAGTCATTAGGAACTTTAATTCTTGGCAGCGGTGGTACTATGTGCTAAAAAGACTACCAAGGGATTTCTCCCACATCTGCAGCTTGGGATGTACCTTATCAGGTATCTCTTGCCTAAACATCCCGTGCTATTTCAGAGCCCTGATGTCAGTGCCACCCTGCTTTCTCCTGTGTTTTGCCCATACCAAGTTTTCCCTTGATGGGAGAGCTTTATGCTGACTATTTACAGAAGGCAGTCTACCTATCTCATACTGGTTTTGAGCAATAAATGCAATAAAAGCTCCAAAATTTTGTTGGAGTTTTCTAAAGAAAGCCACCAATGTTTGTGGCCAAATAGGTTGCTTCGTGCTACCCCTACAAACCTCTTTTTACCCTTCTGAGACACCAACCTGTTGCTTTTCAAGGTGCCAGTGGTGTCCTTTCCTCAGATTGATCTAAACACACCTACAGAGAAGAAACCCCTGTGCGCACAGGTTGGAGCTCAACACCACTCTGTAGTTTAAGTCACCAACATATTTATCAACAAGGTCTCTTTGTATGTGGAAAAAAAAAATTGTGTCTACTCCTTGACCAGAGGAAGGCAGCTGAATAGCAACGTTGAGAGCAAATGGAAGAAGATCAGAACAAGGCTGATGGGATTACACACAAACAAAACCCACTGGATACTACCATAGGGAAGGGAAGAGAGAGGAACAAAGGTTTCGTTCTTTGTGCAGCTCATGTAAGGCACATGATTGTCATCTTGTGCTCACCAGTCATTACCTGAATGCACACCAGGGTATGTCTATTTGTCTATTTAAGCATCTACACCTTCTCCAAGTGAAACATTCACTATTTTTAAGACAGACCTTCTGCTAACAGACTGCTCTAACTTCCCACAGGGAAGAAAAGAACCACTCACAAATAGTTCTACTCTTGCACAGGGGGCATTATTTTAGCACTAAGACTATTACCATTTCCAGCAGAGTTGGACGGCGCTTTGGAAGGAGAGGTAATGTTTTCTTGCCCCAGTTATCAGGCCCTCTGGGGGGACGTGCATTTGAATTTGAGCTTCTTAACTTCGTGCCTGCATATTCCGGACGTTTTTGATTTGAGTTTTGACTCTGAGGAACATAAGTAGTTTGAGGCATATTTCTGAGCACAGCCTGGTTCTCCTCAGCTTTTGTTGCAGTCTTGACAGGGATTTCTTAAAAGAAAAAGAACACACTTTCATCTCAAACTTAAAAGCCTCTTTAACATGCTTATATCCCCACACATTGGCAGTTCGTTAGTACTATTCTTGCTCACATAACCTCATGTGAAGGTGTTCAAGGTTTACTTGGAGGAAGGGAGGGGTTTATTTAGTTGGGGTTTTCTTTTTAAATACAAAGAATAATCTCTAAACATTCACAGAAATGAAAACAAGATATTTAAATTCAGCAATGTAAAAAGAAAAATAGAAGGAGTAAGAGCTGAATGAGATTTTCAAACCTCTACCTTCTTATAACTTATGAAGTACATTATTTCTGCTTCACATTATAGCTTGCTGCAAATTTGGTTGCTGAGAAAATCATAATACAATTAGGGCAGAGGATGCCCAAGTTCAGCTCATGGCCTGCTAGATGTTCTCTAACTTTGGGTAGGCCATCCTGGGCAAGTAAGGCACAGTAACTATTTGCAAAAACAAGCAGCAGCAGCAATTCTTCACCATACACTGATGCATACAGTCAGAGAAGCACAAAATACAAGTACTAGAGTTCGTAGTCTTACTGCAACACCCAGCAGCCTTCTGTGGAAAAAGCCCTTAAGGACATGGAAATTAGTTCACAGGGTGAGCATAACAGCTTTTTCCTGGGACTATTCAAATATGATTTGAGGCAAGACTGAAAACAGGTTGCTTTTTTTTCCCCAGCTAGGGGGGAAAAAAGGTTTGGAAAATTCAATGACATGCAACCTAACCAAAGACATTTTATGCCTCCCCTCTCAACCCAGGACATGCTGCTGAGAAAAGGCAAGCAAAAAACCCACATGTCCTGCTTGCGCAAGCCCACATCACCGCGGTGTGACACAGGGTAGAAAGGGCAAGGATGTGCTTCTACGAACCTTCAGGCTCGCTGTCGGATGCGCTGCCATAGTTGACCGACAAGGCACTAAGGGCAGAGGTCACCTGCTTGGGAACAACTGTCAGACCCAGCCTCCCATCTTCATCAGCTGTTTCGTCCTTGTCGGATTCTGCAGGGAAAGAAAAGGCGAGAAGGATTTTTTCCTAGTAATCCTGCATGCCAACAGCCAGCCTTGCTGCTAAACCCCCATCTTGCCACCACACAAGCCTGATGTTGGGTACCATTGCTCAGCACCATGGACTGAGAGAAAAACCCCACATTTGTCTGCCCTCTTCAGACATTTGCTGGCAAACTTGTGTCTCCGCTGGTTTACAGTCCTGCCAGCAACGTTACTGAAACAAAAAGTCTCCTGAACACAAGTTTGAGCTTTCTGCTTCTTTCTTCACATACCAAACATAATTATAGGTTTTATTACCAAATGTAGGTAAAGAGAGAGAGAGGATTTCATAATACATTTTGAAGTCTTGCTGGATTTAGTCCTGCAGACACAAGAGCGTGGAGAAGGTTTTAAAAGCCAGTCAGGGGGAATTAAAAAAGAAAAGAAAAAGGAGAATTCAGATCATTCATAGTGAGAATTGAAGAGCAAAGACATTTTTGGACAGTAAAAAAAGGGAGATTGAGAACCAAGCCTACAAATTAGACAATCTGTTTTCAGCAGTACTTCAGACCACTTGATACTTAAATCCCTGCAGAGCATTATGGATGCACATGTAAGCAAAGTATTATACTCTTGAACCACCCCAAAAGAGAATACTAGGAAGACAAGAGGCAAGCAGACCAAGAATACTGAATTTAAGGATACTAGGAAAACAGAGGCCTAGAAGAAAAAGATCCCTAAAAATAAAAATGCAAAATTGTGATGGTTTTAGTTTGAAACAAAGGATCTATATGAAGTAAAATGTTGGAAAGACTCTCAGGTAAACACTGCCACAGTTAAAAGGAAAACTAAGAAATCCTTTTTAGTAATACACCTGGACACAAATTTTGTATTTTTTTTTTAAATGTATGTATATATGCAGACACATCCCTCCCACTACTAAAAACCTTTCGAAAAACTAGCTTGTTGGTAGTTCTAGAAAAAGACTGGTTGCAACCTTATTTTCACAAAGGAAGAGTTGTGCCCTTTCCCATCCCCTGTATGTCTAAGCCTGCCCTGCGGGAAAGCTGCTTCACACTTCTAAGAAGATTTTACTGAAATTAACAGTTCTGAGATCATTATTTTGAAATCACAAATTTCTCTATTCTCTTTTAATATAACATTAGAAATTGGCAATTTGATTAATTGGAACTCATGATTGGTAAAACAACTTTTTGATAAATACTTAGGTAATTTATCTAAACTACTTACCTGCTTCTTTTTACTTTTTGAGAAAGGTCAATTCTCTCTGATTTAGTAATCATGCCAGTTTGCAATTACATTCGCAGCTCATGCCAAATTCAGTGCATTTTTCTAATGGAGAACATATAGCACCTGCATATACTTATGCAATTATAAAGTACCTTTTACTTCCACTTATTTTGATTCATTGCTGCTTTTCTTCTATCTCATCCAAAAAGTTGAGTGTATACTGTGGTTGGATGTCTTTTCTTTTTATTTTTGTTAAATTTTAAATATTTACCCTTATTTTCCTTTTTATAAAATTAAGAAAACACATTTACTAGACTACATTTTCTCTTTGAGAGTAACATATTTGGAGGAAGCATTATGCACTACTGAGTACAACTGCCTGTTTCTGGTCAGTAGATTCCTCCAAGTTTTACACCTGACAGGTTCATCACCTTACCTTGTTTCTGCTTATAAATCAAGAGGAAAATTCTGTTTTCTCACCTTCTATTCAATTCCTTAGCTTTGAAGATAACTAGTGACTAAACAGAACTTAAGTAAATTCATTAATTAAAAAATACAAGGCTTAAAAAGTCCAGAAAAATGTCATCTCATCATGGCTAGGCTCTGCGAACGAAGATTTGGGAAGGGCTCTACCCACGTTTGTTGCAAGCACGCTGGTGGCTAAAAAGGCCAATACGAGATAGGCATGTCCAGTTGCACCAGAAAAATGTACCTTTACAGTAAAATCATGGATTTCAGCTGTATTATTTTTTTAAAAATTCTACTTAGTTATATTGCAGTTTTTATTATCTGTTCTGGCTACATTTCTCAGTAGTCTAAAAAGCTGCAAACCGGGTTTAATAATGTGTAATAAGCAAGTACTACATTCCTTTTCTGCCTATAGTAACAGAAGTTACTAGCTGTACTTTGGTATAATTAGACCTTTTATCATTAAGTAAAACACAGATGCTGCGGGGAAATACAGATATATTTAAGCATACTTAAGTTTCCCAACATGTAGAGATTAGTGCAATAAACAATTTGCATGGGGATGCTGAGTTTTTTTCCCACTAACTGAAGATTATGTTTTCAAGAGGAAAAACTCAGCAAACATCTTTCCAGGGGATGTATTCTACACTTGTTGCTAAAAATAGCAAGACTATAAGTCAGCTTACATGCCATATTCTAAGAGTACTGCACCACTGCTGATTATATTATAAATAATTATATCTGAAGAATTTATGTTGCTGCCAGCATGTGGAAACAAGACATGCTTACCAAAAAAACCTCCCAAAAACTAAGCAGCAATACTTCAGAGAACACACATATGGAGAATATCAAGAGTAATAATACGACAAAGAACAGAATTATAAGAAAAATACTGACATTTTAAGTAATAAATTTAACTCATACAAGGAAATCTATTTGCTTTCACATTCTAAATACTGTTATTTTCAAAACCACAAAGGAATATTTAATAGTCTTTAAAAAATAATTTGACTGCTGAAGCTTTATTCTTCTTCTAGCTTTCTAAATATTTTCTTATTTTACATGTTAGTTTAGCAACTTAAGTTGGTGTATGTCTTTTACACTATTATACAGTATTTACAACAGAATGTGTAATAGCTGCACACGAACTTTATGTCAGACTTCCAAAACGGCGACTAGCAAGTAAAAGTTTTAGCATTTAAACTTAAAACAACTATTTAAAATAAAAGTTCTCCAAGTTCCTTCATCTTACCAACTTCACCATTTGCCAGAAGACCGAGAGGGTCCACGTCCTTCTCATATGCTTGACCGGCCGAAGTCTCTTGTTTTTCATGTTCCTTTTCACACGTGCTGTTTTCTGGTCCATTAGCTTCATTTTGAGTTCTATGTACATGATAATCCCCACCATTTTTCCTAAATTTCTTCCAGAACGGGCGCCATTGTCTTCTCCTGTGCCTTCCTTGATGCCCACGAGCCTCTCCATTTTCTGGAGGTTTCCACATCCCCTTCATTTTGCTGGAGAATAGGAACACAAATCTCAATACAAATGATAAGCTATGAGAATAAAATCAGGCCCACATTTAAGGTTCAGCAACACATAATGACGGCAGGACTTACACCAGCTCTGCTAACGTATGGTGACAGACCAGACAGGCAGTCACAGCTCATCTCATTGGTTGGGTAATGTGACAATGCTGGAACCTGAATGAACAGTTTGAAGTTAACAAGGCTAAGGGTACACAGGCTAAGCAAGTTCCTTGATCATCTGCAGTGGTGTTTTCATTTCAGAGAACCAAGATGACAAGTATTCCCCTGACTTAAGCATTTAAGTAATTCAAAACAGCAGGAACATGAAACGAAAAAGAAAGCATCTACTCTAAGCATACTTCCACTGCTGAAGTCTCCTTTTTCTGGTTACAGCTCAGAGAAGCATCTTGCTGCACCAAATCCATTCAGCCATCTGACACCATCAGCTGCAATGATTACCTACTCTTGCCTGCAACTAATATGCCATTCACCTTTTCCACTCCAAGGAGAAGGAATAAAAGAAATGTCTATCAAGGTAAGGAATTTTTAAAAAACCTGAAACAAAGGAACAGGTCCTAAAATACAGGAAAAGCACAGCATGCTGGTTCCACTTATCTTCCATGGTTTCATAATCTTCCAGGTTATCCTATAAACACAAAGCATGTTTATAGGAAGATACATGGAAAGCTTAACAAAGTCATTTTTTGACTTTGTTAAGCTCTAGTCAAAGTCTGTAGATATGAGAATAAGCGTGACAAAGACAGAAAAGACAACCTAAATTTCCTGAAAACAGTTGTTTTCAAGCAACAGAAACTTAATTCACCAAAACAAGATTGGAACTAATATCACTACATTACAACAGCAAAAACCACAAGATCTACTTTCCTGAATGAGCCCCATGGTTCATTCTGACCAGTGCTACTTGCCTTAGCCTGACCTGCAGCATGGCAGAGGTCCTATTATCCCTAGTCAACCATGCGCCTCATGCTGTGGGATGCTGTATTGACAAGGGACTTCTTTTGGTTTGTCTTCATTCTGACATCTAAAACAGTCATTTGGTACCCCCATCCTTACTGAGTTACAAGAAACAGTGTATAACCACACTTCATTCACATCTTCCAGCTATGCAATTTTTCTAGGCCCCCATCATACAGCCCTTCCAAGCCATCCACTACTTTGCTTGTACAGAAATGTTCCCATTACCAGCATTGCTCACTTCTATGCTTTTCCAAATCAATTAAGTCCTTCTTGAGAAGAGAACATGGCCTGTCATAGCAGTCAATATGACTTTATATCACACCGAAACCTATTTATTTTCACTCTCCAATCATTTCACGACAGCACCTACCACTGATTGCTCAGCCCTGATAGTGTCACCCACCACAGTACAGTGCTCCCGTGGCACAAGTAGCAAGCCACTGCCTTCCTGTGCATCAGTCTCTCATCCACAAAAGACAGCTAATATTAGCTCCCGTAATCAACTCTATCTAGAGAGAAAACTGCATTTCTGAATTTGTACAACCAGGTTCTAAATTCAGCATGTTGTTGTATAACCTAAAAGATATTGAGCAAATATAAGTGTTGTCCTTGACCAAGGATTAAAAACAACACTTCTAGTTGTTTAAAGTTCCCTGGGGCCTCGAACACCTAGAAAGAAACCCCAAAGTCACAAACATCAGCCTGGCATCTGTCTTCTACCGTTTGCTCATGAAAGACATACTGCTCTTCGCTTCCCATTCAGAGGGGACAGAGAGCCATGCGCTATTACTCTGCTGTTGCAAGACAACAGACAGACTTTCAAAGTGGTCCTTCTGCATCTCTGATCTTACACACAAGGATACTGAGAATTAGCAGTTGTAAAGCACTTCAGAGAACCACAAATGGAAAGCGCCACAGAAGTGTTAAGCATCTAATCT
The DNA here is from genome assembly GCF_001715985.3 of Manacus vitellinus. Taxonomy (NCBI): domain Eukaryota; kingdom Metazoa; phylum Chordata; class Aves; order Passeriformes; family Pipridae; genus Manacus; species Manacus vitellinus. The sequence continues at coordinate 29,642,935 of NW_021940208.1, forward strand.
TTTCTAAATCTTACTTAGCCATTTGCTTTAAGAGTACAGCTTGCACAGAACAAGCTGTATTCTGTTTATTGCCTTGTGCATCAGTAAATTTGCCAGATAAGCACCAATTCCAGAATCTTTACTGTTGATATACAAAGCAGAAATGGACAGTTCATCAAGTCTATACTGCTAGCAGCTCAGGGGAGGGAGGGGAAAAAAAGAGGACATTTCTAGAATCAACCAGAGTAAAAGGTCACTAAGTGAAAGCAAACAACCTACAATTTTGAGGGCTTTTTTTTTTTTCCAAACAATTTTCCGGATATAAAGCTACTAGCAAATGTAATAGCATGGAATTGCCGACAGACATTTAAGACTACATAATGCATCTGACTCAGAGCCACAGAAGTTAGCAAATAAACCTGCAGACATCAAACAATTTGTTACTGTGACAAGGAAAACTCATCTTTGCTCATAAGAATCTCCAAACATAATATTACATATGTTTGCAGCTTTAGTCTCAAGGCCTAGGTTTGGTTTCCTGGATCCAAAGCACTTCTGCAACTTTATATTCTTTGAAAGAAGTTTTACTTCAGTCTTCTGTAAGTCTTTCCTTCCAAAGTTATGAAAGGCAACCAGTTAGAGGGGGCAGGTAAGTGTTGGATCTTCTGAAGTCCATGCTGCACCAAGGTAATTTGCACTGTCAACATTTAACAAATTAAACTAGCTTCTTATTCTGCACTAGTTCAACCACTTTACCACGGTGCAAGTTTTGTTTTGTTTGGCACCATCGCCCATAAAAAAAAAAAACCTAGGCAAGCCCCAGCTTCACTTCCATGCAGCAGCAAATGGCACTTAGCAAGAGCCCCTTAGGACTGAGTCTGCTCCTGCCTTCCAGCAAAGTCCTTCTAGTTTAAACAAGTGATATTTTAGGAATGTGGCTCATTATAACACTTTTTAAAAAAAAATCTTCCCACAGGTACTAAATGAGAGCTAATGAAGCTAGTTGGTTCCACCTAACAATGATACTGAGGGAAGAGAAAAGAACAAAACCATACTGGAAATTAATTTATAAGGCAGAGAATGGATAAAAATCCATGACGAGAACAATGGTAGCAGACAGATAAGAAGAAAGAAGCAGCACTACTTAATTAATAATGAAAACTTTATGAAAATAAAGTTAAATCTTTCTCCCCTTTTCACTTGATTATTGATTTATCATCTGAAAGGAGAGATTAAGAAGCCAAATCTGCCCATAAAATCTCTCCTGGCCATTTTCAGGCATTAAAGGATTAGACCACGTGGATTTATTATGCTGCATGAATTTTGTCCCCATTACTACTATTTCAGAGACCAAGGTTATGCTGATCTAATGAATGGCCACTAGAATGTGGTTTTCTCAAATAAGCCTGAGTACAGAATTAAGCAAGACTATCAGATTTTTAATACAGTTATTGTTTCATTTAACTGAAGTGGACTTTGAAGCACCGTGAAGTAAACAAAAGAATATTACATCTGCAGTTTGTCACATGACTTGTCCTCTGTTAAAGGGCAGCTAGATTGTGTATACAGTGGAAGCAGTAAATTCTGGGAGACCACAGTAAGAGAGCACACTTGTGAAGGAGGAAAGCAGCAAGCTTGGTTCAAAACACTTACCCAAACTGTTGCGTAGTCAGCACTTCTCCCCTTTCCTCCTTCTGCGCCTGCATCGCCTTCTTCTTTTCAATATTGGCCAATGTAGGAAAATTCCTAGAAGAAAAAAAAATTTTCACTGGCTTTTAAAGGATTCACTGTACTTTCTCAATTCCCCCTTTACCAAACCAGCTTCCTCTATAAACATTACAGATTTTTTAAACCTTTAATGGAACTTTAACAGACTGTTCCTCTCTTAAAAGGGTACCGGTGGGGAAAAGAAACCCAAGTGCATTTATGTTTACACATCCAGATTAAAAAAGAAAAAACAAAATTATCTTGCTTAGAATTTACCAACCCATCAAACAAGCTACAGACAAACAGTTTGGTTACAGTCATTGACTCTCTGCTTGTTCCAGTATATAACAGCATCATTTGGTCCTCCAATTTTATTTTTACAGAACTTCAACTGGATTATTTGAATGACACTAAAAGGCACAACATGCTTTTAGCAAACTAACTGCCATATTCTTGTAATATTAAAAAAAAAAAAGTTATAGGAACAGCTTCTGGGTGCACAGGTTTCCTTTAATGTGACAGTTTGGGAAAAGCACACAAGTTTCCTCTCAAGCAATATTCAGCATCGTGGCTGCACGCTGACCTCTAGTTCACCAAAATTACTGCCTCTTTTTAATTCCAGCTTCAAGAAAAATTGCTAAGTCATGCAGATCAAAAGAAATCTACTGTTATAACCATCTCCCAAAACATCCCTCTCTTCCGTTCCCCACCTCCCTTAAAATCCTTTCCTACAGAAAAATGCCACACTGGTTTTAACATGCAAAGACCATAGAGCAAGGCTTTTTACCACCAAAGCCCAAAAATGGCTACAGTAGTTGCTCTGCAAACATTCGTTAGCTAAATCTCAGTGCTTTGAGATAAAGATGGTAAATGAGAAACACATGCACATAGTCCCCCAGCTTCTGGATGGAAACACAAAGTATAAATATTTGATGTCTATTAAAATGGAGTAAAGAGAAACTCAGAACAGCTTCTCAATAGCTATCAAAAAAGACACATATCTTTCTTTAAATATTTAATCATATCACATGCATTTTCCCCATTTTACAGCATGAATGTTGTGTCACATTGATTCAAGACAGCTTCAACCACATACCAAGGGAAAAAGAGAAGCATTTTCTATGAGACAAACCTAAACACACTACAGAACTTGTCTCCTTGAAGAGGATTTGAACACGAGCTGTCAACATCTATTTTCATTGGATTTCTCCCAGAAATCCACCATACAGCTCAAGTGAGCACAGGGATGTGATGCTTTATCTCTGCTCTTCCCTGTTAGTTACATTTGTTCATCCCTGTTATAACACTCCCAGCACACAACAAATATGCAGTGAACTCTTTAATCTCAAGAGCTTCGCATTGACAAAGACTTCTGTGCTTGGCACCTCTCCACAGTTTTGGAATAAGGTGCTTTCCTTCACACATATAAAGGCTCGCAGGAGAAGAGTGAGTTATAAAATAAGTAGTTGTGCTCAAAAAACCCCCAAGTTTGTCATAAAAATTGGTTTTTTTTCAAATATAAGGGAAGACCCTAAATCCTAGAACAAAGGAGTCTTCAAAGTGTTCCAGTACTTATGCTAGTTAAGGACATATTCAGACATGCTCTTGCAACATGATTTGAGACATGAATGCCTCCCACTTTCATTCCTATGAGTTACCACTCCCTCCACCAAGCCACCGTTATGGACTGCACGAAGGCTTTCAGTGCGATTCATTGCCAAGATCGACAGATTTCTCCCAAACCACCCTTCCAGTTGACACAGGCAGTAACTAACAGCTGGCGAGAGCTCAAGTCGCAAGTCCTAGCACACCCGCAGGAGCACATCTGAAGGCACCTGTGGTGGCTCTGTTTATTTTCTCCAACTCTGTTTACTCACTGGTGCAGAAAATGTACCTATTGTGAGAGCACACATGCAATGTTTCATTTCATTCACAATGAGTGACTTTATTCTTCCATCTAAGGACTTGGTGGGCAGTAAGCTCTAGACGTTCGAATCCGCAGGTCATCAGCCCAGGTCTGTGGTAGACTGGGTTTACTCCTCCCCAGGTGCTCTGTGTTACAAGGCTGGGTTAAGCCCACCAGTGGGTCACAGTGGGACCTAGTAGGCCAAGTCAACTCCAGTTGACCTTGCAAAGATCAAATAGTCCAAAGAGGCCTAGACCGAAGTTACCCACCCACTCCAATGTACCAGGCCCAATGCAATTCCAGAACTCATCAGGTACTGCAGCTCCCGTACAAAGAGGTCTGTGCACCTCCTAGCAATGGCTAGATCTACTCATGGAGGCAGGGAAATTCAACTGGACCCTATGTGGAGGCAGATGCCTACAATGGAAACATTATGGTCTTGAGGTAAAGGTTTATGGTAGACTTTGTAAACTTCACTATCTAAAGGACAGCCACAAAGTACTCAAGTGAGACCAAAAATCAAAAAGAGAGGAATTTAATCTTTTTATATACAGAATTCTTATTCTGGAAGGCTAAATTTAGGAAGACTTCTTCTGAACATAGGTGTGACAATGCAGAAGGAAGAACCTATACTGACTGAATCTCTCCACATAAAAGGCCATGTGTTTAAACACAATGAGCTGACTAGGGTTTGAACCCTTCGAAGATGGCATGCCCTCCTCCTTCCCTAAAGAAATAAGGTTCTTAAAATGCTACCTACAAACATGACTGAAGTAGAAAAACTAGCCCAGCGCTTATGTCCTGCAAACAGCTTGTCAGAGCTTGAATACAAACAGCTTCATCAGTCCCCACAAAGGCTTTACAAACCTAAGCAACTTACTGTAAAGGAGAGTTAAACCAGGAAGTGATGGTCTGGCACAGTAGATTTCATGAAACCAGAACTGCCTGAGAGGTCAGCCCTATTTCAGAGCAGCTGCAGTTTCCAACCATAGACACTTCTATAATCCAAATTGGAAGTTTTTCAGCATAAATTGTCAAGATAACACCAGAAAACTGTTTTTTCAAGCTGAGTATATTAGATATATACCAACAAAGTGAGACATGCAGGTAAAGGTTACCCTAAGCTTCCAGAGACAGGGAATGGTGACATTGAACATAATCACTCATGTGTTTTAGTGAATAGATTTTTTATTTCAATAAGTGAGTGCACTAGCCAGAGCCATACATTCTTTTTATAGACCAGTGTACTCTATCTTGCTCACATAAACATCAGAGTAAACTTGCTCTTAGCAAGCAGTGAAAAAACAGAGCTTTGCCAATGTCTAACAGAAAAGAGACCTGTTTCTATAGCAGTTTACACAATGAATTTCTGAGTCAAGAGTTACACAAGTTTAACTTAATAGGAACAGCACTGTGATCAAAATGCCTCAATAATCTGAGCTGATCTAAATTGCATACGCACAACCAAAGGGGGACATGGATAGCAAAGGGGACATGGATAGCCCAAAGGAAACAGAGACCCAACAGAAAGTTGAAGAAATCTTGGTTTAACTGTCCCACATCGGATTTTACCATGTTAGCTGAGAGAGATTGCTAATCCATCCCTGCAGATCAGAGTAAACGTTATTGTATCTATGCTTACCTTGATCTACTGACACATTCCTTCTACTTTGCTTTGCCTTCTCTAATTTACCAGCTTCTAAGAATTTATTTTTCATATTACATATTTAACTACTATGAATGCAACACCAGGAAGGATTCCAAGCTACTCTAGAATTATCATTATTCAACTAGAGAACCACAAATTAATTAAAAGTGATGTGGTTAATGGTACTGGACTTCATTCATTAAGCACATGCTCAGCCTAGGAGATATACTGCAAGGAAATACAGCAGACAATCCCTATCTGAACAAACCAACCCCAACAGATTAAAGAAAGCGGGGGAGGAGGGGGAGAATTTACAAGCAACACACAAGATGACGAAAATCTTCCAGTGTTGTATTAAAATCTAAGCAACAGCACATTTAATGACTAGAGCAGCCTTGCCACATTCTTACTAATAACCTTTGCTCAAGAAGAGTTGGTGAGAAACAGATGGGCTAGCAGACCCAGATCTCACTTGGGAAGAAGGGAAGACAGCACTATCCCATTCTGACACATTAAGGAAATGTACTGCAGATAATTCCCTTTAAGCTCACGTTTAAGAAAAAATACGCTGAAAACAGCACATTTCTCAACATTTGTAAAGGACAGAACAAATCAAAACAAGAAAAGTTGATGTCAGACTTCACAACCATCTGTCTGCAAAACACAGGGAAACCGTAAGATCCCATAGAACTTTATCTCTATTGCTGTTTGCTTAATTAGGTTGCTTGGTTTAGCAGGTTCAACAGGGAAACAGCATTCCAGCCCAGCATACTTCATTGAGAGATACTTCTTACTATCTCTTCTCCTTCTGCTACACAAGTAAGGCTGCACTTTAAACACAGGCTCTATCTAGAAGATTTTAAGCAGGATACACAACTGAGCAACACAGCAGCTAACTAAGAAGAAAAATCTCAACTCTGTAAGTAATTATTTACAACGACTGAAAGAACAAGCAAGACAGGATGCAATATGGAAACATACATGTTAAATCACTGCAACCTAATTAGAAACAAACTACTAATGACCTAAAAAGATTCATTCTTAGCTCTGACTGGGGCTTCTAAAAAGAAAAAGATTTTTTCCTGTCACCATAAGCCAAGACTGCTTAATAGCTCAGACTCCCTCTGGTGTCCTTTTTTTGTGTACAATGCAATGTTTACTGCACATCAACAACAGACCTTCAGTACTAAACTGATGCTTTGCTGGCAACCCAATTAAAGCTTCACAAAAGTTCCAGATGGCTTTCTCTCTCTGCCTGTCCCCATTCCCCCCTTTTTTTTTTAATTAAAAAAGGAAGGATGCTCGTAGAGCTTCCTTGCTGTACAAAGAGTAACAAAAGCCACCCAGGTAGTCATTCTATACCCATCCGTCACGGCTAAATAAGATGCCCACAGAAGGCTTGAAGTACCAAAATAAGGCACAGCACTACTCCATCTAGTGGTTTGGCTTAGACAGTCCTAATCCCATTTCGCCTTTTTCGGTTGGTGGTTGTGACCACAGGACTTTATTTCCTTTGATTTCACTGCAGTGCTGCAAGCAAAGGCTTTCAGCAATGTTGTATCACAGCCAAATTATATTAATTTATAAAAAAGCAACAGTATCTACCATGAGATTCTTTAGAACCTCAGCAAAACCATCTCAAGCAGAGCATCACCCTTATAATTAACTGTAGATAAAGGCTGCTGTGACTCACAGCACCCACTCTCTACATAAACAGTATCTTAATCACGATTGTACTCAATTCACACTTTGCTAATGTTCTAGTAAACAGTAGAGCACATACTGACATATACACCTTAAACATCACACTTAAACCTTAGAATCAACTACTAGACAGGAACTCTCCTGAACACCTCACAAAACAAAAAAGTGTATCAAAAGTTGAAGATGAGTAGCAAAGACTCACTCAAAAACTGTACATGAGTACTGACCTTTTTCCTTGGAGCTACTATTAGAAAATTAGATGTAGGCTCCTGAAAAACACGACAGCAATATGCAGACTGAAAGCAAATAAAAACCAAGCCTTCACGTATCTTTTGAATAAAAGGAAACCCTGGAACGAAAACTAACCTAACACTAAACTTGCCCTAGCTCATCACCACAGATCTAGAAATTAAATTTGTATCACAACCTACTCTGCATATAGGACTCCTGCTCAGAGAAACAAAACTCATGCACTGATCACTTGCAAGACTATATTCTAAATCATGAACAGAAGTGAGGAAAGCCTACAGTATCTTTCACCTGATGGAACAGGGCAGATTTTAATTTGTTCAGTTCTGAGGAAAAAAAAAAATCTGTGAGATAAGGTCTATGGAAGTACAGTATGAATTTTTAAACACTTCAGTCCTGCTCAACAGAACAAAGTTATAAGCTTTTACATCTGAGAATGAGAAATTATGAGAAATACTGCATACAGAAGAACTTTACCTTGCACCCTATATACAATGTAAGTTACACTACCTGAGACAATATCATTCATTGATGCTGTTCTCTTTCAGTAGAAAAGCGTCAAGCAATGCAGAAAGTCCTCAAAAATTAGGAAAACTCCCTGTTGCAGTCTACTGGGACAACTTAAGCTGTGGAAATCTGCACACAGCAGGACAGATTACAATTATAGTCTGTACAACAGTTCCAGATTTTTTAACTATTAGAAAAACACCACATAAACACACATTTTGACTTAAAATGTGATCAGTGATCAGGCTAAGAGGAATAAGACATTCACCTAACCTGGGGTACCAGATCAAACATCTGGGAAAGCTATCTCTTCTCAGCTGATATTTGGCCTTCTATTATAATAGTACAAATTATTATAGTCTCTGCAGCTCACACTCTCCTGCCTAAGGCATTCTGATACAGATTACTACTGCAGGAGTTTTGCAGGGTCAGTGGAACAGCACAGCAGCAGCAAGTACATGCTGCTATTGCCCTTCATCTGTCATCTAATGATCGCATGGGGAAAATTCAGCAAAACAAATTCATAGGCCACAAGTCTTACCTTTTTCTTTCTTCTCTCCATCTAGCAATCTCTTCTGGACTATCTAATTTTATTCTTTTAGCACCCGGTGCGTGTGCCTAAGGAAGAAGTATTCAATGGTGTTTAAAAGGGGAAGGAAAAAAAAAGGCATCATTATGTCAGCTATAGCAGTATCACACTGTTTTCACCTCCAAAAGTGGTGACACTGCACACAGCAATGACAAAATTAATCCATTAAAAAAAAAACACGTAGTTTTCAACATATTTTCATCCACTTGCCTTAAAACACATTCTACTCAGAGGTGATATATTTCCTTTCCAGATGAACGAAAAGAAACCACTGAAGAATGAGAAAAGGGACTATGGTAAAGATGGCATAGACTCATGTTTTGGGCCCAGAGGGATACCTACGTTTTTCCAGTGTATCTGAACTATCTTCTCATGTGCACTGAAATTGCAACCTTCTTCTGTGCACTGCAAGATAAGAGGGTGAACTTAAAACACACCAAATTACACAGACTATGAACAAGCATTTGAGTACACTTTAAACAAACTCAGTGACAGATACCTGCACGGTTTATTATATAGAGTGTTTAAGCTACTCAGGTTCTAGACAAAGGCAACTGTAAAAACAGTAACAAGGGATAACACGTTTTTAAATATAATCTGATTTTAGTATAACCAGTGCAGCCAACGTATCTGATAACTAGAGATAATGTGAAGTTTACCTAAGGGGAAAATTTGCAAGACACTCCAATTTCAAATTTTGATAGTTCTTTGTGATAAAGTTAAATGTTAAATCTTTGCGATAAAATGTTTTCCACACAAAAATTGTACATGCTATACTGATATCAGTGAATTAATTCCTATCATTTAGCAATACTTCAGAAGAAAACATTTAAAAATACTTCAGTAATAAAACCAAAAATACAACTAAAACCTCCCTTACACACAGCATTCAGAAAAAAGTCCTCCACTACTACTTCACACAGCTCTGGAATCTCTTTGCTAAGTCCTCCATTCACAGAGTGACTACAGCTAACTACTTATCAGGCAGAAAGTTTAAAATCAAAACGTGAATGAAAGAAGCCAAACTCTTCAACCTGTTTATGCTGTGACATATGTTCATCATACTTCTCCTGGTTTTGATAGCCACGGTCACAGGTATCACAATAATGAGAGAAAACTGGTTCTTTTTTCTTTTTAGTCTGGAGAAAAAAAAAAAAAAGAAATAATCTCAAGATTGCAGTTACAAGATACTTCTATTTTTAATTAGTTGCAAAGCACTATCGTGAATATTTTTGTTAATAAAGCCATCAGTTAGACATTTCAAAAGTTTCAAAGATAAGCTAACAATGTGAAAGTTAAGTTCAAATCACTTATCTCCTAAACAAAGTGCACTGCACTCATCTCTTCCACTACCACCTTTCAATGAAGTACTTCTGCAAATGCACCAGGCTAGCACAGACTTACTGAGGGCTGTGAGGCAAACTAGGCTACAGCTCTGAGTCTCTTCCCTATCAAGACAGACTATGACTGTCCCCACATGACATGTACTAGTTCAGAGGGTAGCACAGATTTTTCCTTCTCCCACTACACACATCAGTGTCATCTGGTTGTGTGGTCTTCACAATATCACAGAGCATTAATGTAATTCAGGCACTGAGGCATCGCCACAGTAAGGGCGTTTCTAACGCAAACCTGTGTTAGAATTTCCTTGAAATGTATCTTTCAAGAGGCTCAATATTTACACACTGTCATATGTAAGGGCTGGCATATTAGACAAGAGTATGGGATCTCTATAGCACCATGGGGCAAGACCCCCAACACTGTCACCGTCACAGACGGACAAAATGGTTTGGGTTGGAAGGGATCTTCAAAGATTGTCTGGTTCCAACCCCCCTGACATAGGCAGGGGCAATCTTCCACCAGATCAGGCTGCTCAAAGCCCCATCCAACTTGGCCTTGAACACTTCCAGGGATAGAGCATCCACAACTTCTCTGTACAATCTGTGCTAGCCTCCCATCTCCTTCATGGTAAAAAAAGTCTTCCTTACATCAAATCTAAAACTACTCTGTTTCAGTTTAAAACCATTACTCTGTGTTCTATCGCTACAGGCCCTACTACAAAGTCTGTTTCCATCTTTCTTGTAAATCCCCTTGAAATACTGAAAGGCTGCTATAACGTCTGCCTGGACCCTTCTCTTCTCCAGGCTGAACAATCCCAATTCTCCTCTTGTCTTCATAGGAGAGGTGCTCCAGCCCTCTGATCATTTTTGTGGTGTTCCCCTGGATCCACTCCAACAGGTCCACTTCTCTCTTGTGCTGGGGACCCCAACCCGTACCTTTGGCTTATTATTTTCTTCTGGACGTTTACCAAATGCAGAGACTTGCTTGCCTTGCCATTTCTGGGAGAAATTACCATTTCCACCTTTGGAACAGGGAAAAAAAAAAGAGCCATTTATACATGCAGCTGGTAAAACGTCCCTCCTCCCTCCTACTACCTCGGTGGGCCCACTGAAGGGTCTAGAGACGACAGAAGAGAGAGGGAAGAGACGAAGGGTCTAGAGACGACAGAAGAGAGAGGGAAGAGATGAGAGAGGGTTGTATGACTAGCATGCTTGGAGGGTCCTCCACCCCCCAAGGCTTCAGGACAGCCCCAGGGCTCCTGCCTATGTGGGATGGGAAGGAGTCCAGAGGCCCACGGGACGACTTCTCCCACGTCCCTCACCTGCATGCGGGCCCTGCGGTCGCACTCCAAAGGCCGGTGGGTGCCAGGCAGCGGGGGATGTGTAGTTATTAGGGGGCAGGTAGCTCTTGGGCTGTGAGTAGCTCTCGGCAGGCGGGTACTGCTCAGGTTGTGGGTAGTTCTGAGCAGGCGGGTAGCTCTCGGTGGGCTGGCAGTAGCCCTCAGGCTGCGAGTACCCTTCGGGTTTTGGGTAATTCCCAGCCTGCGAGTAGCTCTTGTCAGGCTGGGAGTAGCTGTCGGTGGGAGGGCAGCTCTCGGCAGGCTGCGAATAGCTCCTGG